>NW_026943819.1:4398702-4446202 GCF_035594765.1 Anolis carolinensis
AATAATAATAATAATAATAATAATAATAATAATAATAATAATGAGTTTTGGAACACAATACTCCTGACCTCACAATCGTGTTAAAAAACAAAGTATGGATTGTCGATGTTGCAATCCCAGGTGACAAAAGGATTGAGGAGAAACAACTGGAAAAGCTGACACGATATGAGGATTCAAAGATCGAATTACAAAGACTCTGGCACAAGCCAGTCAAGGTGGTCCCAGTGGTAATCGACACACTGGGTGCAGTGCCTCAAGACCTTGGCCTGCACTTAACACAATCGGTGCTAACAAAATTACCATCTGCCAGCTGCAGAAGGCCACCTTACTGGGATCTGCACACATTATTTGCCGATACATCACACAGTACTAGACACTTGGGAAGGGTCCGACATATGATCCACTACAACAGCCAGCAGAGTGTCTGCTGTGGACTCATCTTGTTGTGTTTCAAATAATAATAATAACAATAATAATAGTAATAATAATAAGGGTTTTAAAAGAAAGGAAGAGACCCCTTGGGTCATTTAGCCCAACCCCCTTCTGCCCTTGTGCTGTGGGGGCCGGATAAATGGCTTCAATGGGCCGCATCTGGCCCCCGGGCCTTAGTTTGGGGAACCCTGCTCTAGACCAATGATGGGCAAGCTTTTGCGCTTGGTGTGTCAAAATTCACCAAAAAAAAACCTAGCATGACTTGGGTGGTGTGTCACTTCAAGAAAAAAACCATAATTTTACAATATGTGTAGTTTAAATAACAAAAATATATAATTGTAATATATAACTGTATTCAATAAATCAAAAACTATTTACTACCATTATTTCCATGTACAACCATCTGTGGTACCTCTTGCAGTTTCCACGTTGATTTCTCTCTGTTCTAGTTTCAATGTAGTCAAGAATAATGAATAATATAAAAATAATATAATAGTAATAATATGATAACATACTACAATCTATATATATAAATGAGTGATGGCATCACGGCGACCCACAAAACAACAAAACTACAGGCCCCCCAACCTCGAAATTTGACAACACAACCCATCATCCACGCCTCTAGGTTGATACAACAAAAAGAAAAGAAAAATAAAGTCCTAATTAGAGGGAGAGCAATAATAGTTTTTATCCAATTGCTGCCAGTTTAGAGGGCTAATCTCTGCCCACTTGGTCTCCTAGCAACCAACTCAGCCAAGGGACAGCCAGGGTTCGGTTAGGGGACAGGCAGATTTAGGCCTCATTTAGGCTCCTTCCACAGATTATCTAATTTGCACTGGATTATATGGCAGTGTAGACTCAAGGCCCTTCCACCATACTTCGCCACAGCAACGTGTGGCCGGGCACAGCTAGTAATATATATACAGTAGAGTCTCACTTATCCAAGCCTCGCTTATCCAAGCATCTGGATTATCCAGGCCATTTTTGTAGTCAATGTTTTCAATATATCATGATATTTTGGTGCTAAATTTGTAAATACAGTAATTACAACATAACATCACTGCGTATTGAACTACTTTTTCTGTCAAATGTGTTGTATAACATGATGTTTTGGTGCTTAATTGGTAAAATCATAATCTAATTTGATGATTAATAGGCTTTTCCTTAATCCTTCCTTATTATCCAAGATATTTGCTGATCCAAGCTTCTTCTGGCCCGTTTAGCTTGGATAAGTGAGACTCTACTGTATGTGTGTGTGTGTGTGTGTGTAATGTGCATGATTCCCATGGAGTAAACAACAAAACCACTGGACCAAATCACACCGAATTTGGCCACAAAAGACATAGTCATCCAATCAACGAGGAAAGGAATGAGGAAGTACAGCCACTACTGGACGGTGAAGCAACAGCTCCCCCTGTGGCCGGAATCGTGAAGCTGGAAAAAGTTAAAAATGCCTCTGAGTCTGTCTAATGTATGTTGTTTGTCTGTTGGCACTGAATGTTTGCCATATATGTGTTCATTGTAATCCGCCCTGAGTCCCCTTCGGGGTGAGAAAGAAGGGCGGAATATAAATACTGTAAATAAATAAATAATCAATCAATCAATCAATCTGCATGCAGCAGCATGTCAGCAAAAATGGCTAGGCGTGTCAGTGCTGAAATGCATGTCATAGGTTGGCCATCACTGCTGTAGGGTAAACTACAACTCCCACCATGGTGGTACATTCAGTTGGTCATGGGGACTCTGTGTGCCAAGTTAGGTCCAGGTCCATCATCGGTGGGGTTCGGAGTGCTCTTTGGTAGCAGGTGAACTATAAATCCCAGTACCAACCACGAACAAAGGTCAAGGCCAATTCCTCCCAAAATGCACCAACATTCAAATTTGGGCCTATTGGATATGCGTGCCAAATTTGATGCTGATCCATCCTTGTTTGCGTTCACAGTGCCCTCTGGATGTAGGTGAACTATAATTCCTATAAATCAAGGTGAATTTCCCCCCAAAGCCATCCTGCATTTTTTGTTGGTCATGGGAATTCTGTGTGCTAGGTTAGGTCCAGGGCCATGGCTGGTGGGGTCGAGAGTGCTCTTCGATTGCAGGTGAACTATACATCCCAGTATCTACAATGGCTGTAAATCAAGGTGAATCCCACCAAACCTCTCCAATATTTTTCTTTGGTCATGGGGGTTCTGTGTGCCAAATGTGGTCCAGGTCCATTGTCAAGGGGGGGGGGGGGTCACAGTGCTCTGACTTGATGCAGGTTGAACTACAGCCAGTGTTAATATTGTATGTTTTATGTTGATTTTAACGATTGTTTTTACTGTAATTGATGTTTTTATTGGATAACTGTTTTATTGCTGTGTTTTGATATTTGATTGTTTTGATATTTGATTGTTTTATCGGGCAAGGCCCCATGTAAGCCGCCCCGAGTCCCTTCGGGGAGATGGGGCGGGGTATAAAAATAAAGTTATTATTATTTTATTAAAGCACAGCAAACAAGATAGATATGCTGGATTTCATATCACAAAATCACAAGTCGAACACTTCCCAAGTGTCTAGGACTGTGTGATGTATTTTCGGATTATGCGCGCAGATCCCAGCAGGGTGGCCTTTTGCAGCTGGTAGATCGTAATTTTGTCAATGTCTCTTGTTTCCAAATGTTGGCTGAGATCTTTTGGCACGGCACCCAGTGTGCCCATCACCACTGGGACCACCTGCACTGGTTTCTGCCAGAGTCTTTGAAGTTCAATCTTGAGGTCCTGAGAGCGGCTGAGTTTTTCCTGTTGTTTTTCGTCAATGCGACTATCACCTGGGATGGCGACATCAATGATCCAAACCTTTTTCTTTTCCACAACTGTGATGTCTGGTGTGTTGTGTTCCAGAACTTTGTCAGTCTGGATTCGGAAGTCCCACAGTATCTTTGTGTGCTCATTTTCCAATACTTTTGCAGGTTTGTGATCCCACCAGTTCTTTGCTGCTGGGAGGTGGTACTTGAGGCATAAGTTCCAATGGTTCATTTGGTCCACATAGTTGTGCCTCTGTTTGTAGTCTGTCTGTGCAATTTTCTTACAGCAGCTGAGGATATGATCAATGGTTCCGTCGGTTTCCTTGCACAGTCAGATGGGGCGGGGTATAAAAATAAAGTTATTATTATTATTATTATTATTATTATTATTATTATTATTATTATTATTATAACTTTCATCATGCAGGTTGAAGTACAACTACAGTGGGGGTCACAGTGCTCTTGAAGGGACCACATCTGTTTCGACAGGCTTTTGAGTTCTGTTGTTGATGTTTTAAAAGGTGCTTTTAGGATGTTTTTAAGATGTTTTTTAAAGATGTTTTAAAGATGTTTTTTAAATTGTTGATTTTAGCCGGTTCTTGTAAGCCGCTCCGAGCCCTAGGGGAGTGGCGGCATATAAGTTTGAAAAATAAATAAATAAATAAATAAATAAATAAATAAAACCAGAAAATAGTAAACTTTTGCCTATGTGGCTTTGCCTCTGCATATGCCCCTCCCTGCTTGTGAGCTGGTGCCTTTCTCCAGAAAGTTCCAAGACCAAAAGTTAGCTTGAAATCAACAAGTGAGCTCACAGGTATCACTTATGCCAAGTGGGTGTGGAAGGTGAGGAAGACCCTCAGCCATTGGTCAGTTTTAGATAAGCCAATGTATATATTCTTTGTTTGCTACGACATGCTTTGCGGCGGCCATGTGCATAGTACAGGCCTTTTTGGGTATGTACGGCTGTTTGCCTTCTCATAGCTATGGTGAAAATAAACTTTCCTTTTTACATGTAGTGTCTCAGAGACCCCCGAGTCAATACCCCGTTGCTATTACGGAGCAGACCAAAGAAGAGATGGGGTTTCCGCCATTTCCGCTTGATTCCGTCCCTTTCCAGGTGCCCACTGTTGACAATTCTAGCCCACAGTTCACAAGAAAGGGCCTTGGCTCTCAGCCTGGTTCTCCAGAGAATGTTAGTTTTGACCGCCAATTATCTTGGGAGGCTTCACGCGCAGAAAAACAGATTTTGAGAAGAAGCGCTCGTTTAGCAGAAAAAGCCAGCGTTAATTAGGCTGGTTCCCTTGAGAGTTTTCAGGGAGGACTGCATCTGGCAAAGTTGTTGTCTTGGGTCATTTTCCCTTGGGAAAGAGCTCAGACACCTGGCTGAGGAGGAGAGCAAAGTCCCATAAAAGTTCTGGGCACCAAATAGATTTTGCGGTGTTCAACATGTCAGTTGAGGGATTCACATCGACTCTAGTTCTGCAGCGCGCTACTCTCGAGTAGACCGGCTGCCTCTCACCTTCCTGTCAAGCCTGGACAGCGATTCAGCTTTACCACGACTAACTTTGCCTTGCTTTGCATCCTAGCCTCGGATTGAGCCCTGGAACTCTGGACAGCTCTTGCCTTAATTCCCCACTCAAACAGCCTGCAGGTTTGAGTGTGTTTCGGTTAATGGATTTAAAACTTTGAACTCTAATACTGGATATCTGCTTACATATTACTGGACTATATTTGACCTTTCCTGAAAGGTCTACTGCTGGACTATATACTCTGCTTATTTTTTATTGCTTCCTTTATTTCCTTAATAAAGATATTAGATTGTTTATTGGCCTTCGTGTCTGATTCCCAGTGCTCACGCTGCCTGAGGTGTCACATTGCATCTCTCACGAGACTGGGTTTTCTGCCTGATTTCCCTCCTGAGCCAGGACCCATTGAAGGTAATTGTCTTACATTGACTTGATGCAGGTTGAACTACAACTTCCATCATGTGGAGTCAGTTCTCCAAACTCCTCCAACATGCTTAGTTGCTGCTCAGTTCTCACGTCGTTCTTCCATGGCGCAACTCCGGAAACACAAGCCATGGGATGAAAGATGGAGTCTTGCTTGCCCAGCTGGGGTTGCGCAAGGGCTTTCTCCGGCCAGCCAAGGGCTTTCTCCTCAAGGTCCATTTCGACATCACTCTCCAAACGCCAGTCCTGCTGAGAGCAGCCTTGCAAAGGGACACTTGTGGGGAAAGAACACACAGGGACCTCATCGTCCCTATCAAAGTGGCTTCTGGTTTCCAAAAGGCAAATACTTCTGAGAGCCTTTGAGGAAGGAACTTGGGGCGGAAAGGGCTCTTCAGCTCCTTAGGAATGAACCGCAAAGTTCATGACGGACAACTTTCAATGGGGCTCCTTCACAAACATGGGGCAAAGCCAAGTTATGGGAAGAGAAGCTCCCATTATACTGTCGGAGCAAAGGAGTGTCTGGAGACTGGCCACTTGCGTGTTGGTGGGATAATAAAATCACAGCAGGTTGTATTGTATTTAAGCTATGGGAAGTTTGGAAGCTTCATAGCTTTGCACTTGGAAGCATCTTGTAAAGTTCGGATGAAAACCCAAAGCAATTTGCTTTTGGGGTTTTTTGGCTCAAAAATTTTTTTTGCTCGAAAAATTTATTGAAATAGACAAACCAAGAACTCTTTGCAATTCATTAGATATGCATTTCCTTTTTTTAAAAAAAAAATTGAATTTTATATACATGTTAAAAGCAGCTAATCGGGGTAAGGGGAAAAAAAGAGAGGAGAAAAAAGGTGTGTGTGTATATATATACAAAAAGAAAGAGAAGAGAGAGAGAAGCTAAAATATGACTTCCGGTCATCTTCCCTGGGGATCCTGCCTTACCGTTTATTTATTTATCTTCTCGTTCTCTATTCTCCTTTTTTCTTTCTGTTGTTTAGATTGGTGTATATTATTATTATTATTATTATTATTATTATTATTATTATTATTATTTCTTATTATTATTTCTTATTCTATCTTTCCATAATCTTTGTTCAGAAAATTGGTGATTTGGCTCCAATCAAATGGATAATAAAAATCTTAGAAATAAGAAACATGGATAGACTTACATACCTCATATAAGAAATAAAGGAGAAGCAATAAAAGAGACAGATTAGATACGCATTTCCTTGACTTTGCTCCATTTGCCAAACTTTTCTCAGACTTCACAAGCTACAGGTGGGGCTCTCTTCTTCATCTTCTTGCAAAGTCCCCCCAAAATTCATCAAATACGAAAGAACTCAGACGATGCTGTCTTTTCTCTTGGGCTAGATTTACGTTCCCATATGATGGAGTGACACTGACAGTATAATATGCTTCAAACTTAGATGGCTGTGTCTCTGGCTTTGGAAGGTGTCACTCCAAAAACACAAAGTCTCCAAAACTTCGCATCATAAGAAGGTTTTTTAAGGTCCCCCAAAAACTCTAAAGTCAACCCGTAGGAATCCCTAGAATCCCTCCTGGGCTGGATGTACATATGTTCCCATGTCATGCCATTTAGTTTGGTTCAGACTGCATTGCATGCTTGGAAGCATGGGCAAACTTTGCCCCCCACCCCAGGTGCTACGGACTCCAACTCCCATAACCCACAGCCTACCAGCTCTTAGTGTTATGACTCAACAGCAGTTCCAGGGTGAAGATGAGGAAGGGGATTTTGGATTGCAGATGCAGATGTCAGATGATGGGATTCATGCTGAGTTTCAGGATGATGCCATGGGGAATTATGGAATTCAGACACAGGCTGGTTCAGAAGTGCAGCCTGTTGATGAGCTCCAGATGCAGCCTGTCACGGATGAGAACCAAGGAAACATTCCCATGGGAAATCATGAGCTTGATCTGTCTCAGGTTCAGGTTCAGGTGCGAGATAATGGTAATGAGGAGTTTGGCCTTGATGGTCAGGGCGAGTCTGAAGGCCCGTTGCTCTCTCGGGCTGATCGTTTACAATGGAAAGGAATGCCACTGCGAAGTCTTAGATTAGCTGGGAAAAGAGAGGCCAGTGAAGGGAAAAAGAATGCATTTCTGGGTTGCTTTTAAAACAGTGTGTTGAAGGGCAAATCTTTGTCAAAGCAAATTCTCGCTTCATCAGTGTGGATGGTCTATGTCTTCATGCTATTTCTGCTTTGGATATATTCTTGTTCATGAATCCTTGTAACCTTTGGATTTGTATATCTTTGGGAATGGACTATTGGATTTACTGACTCTATTTTGCAACTACTTTTGGAACTATATTTCTGCCTGCTTTGATACTATATATATTCTGCTTTTGCTCAATAAAATTACAATAGACTATCTACTGTGTGCTGTCTGGTGTCTACAGCAAGGTGAACTAGTCTGAGGTGCGACAGTTAGGAACAGTGAGAGCCAGAGTCCAAAATACCCAGACAGAGGGCCGAAGCCCGCCTTGGAAATGCCTCAAAAAACTCCCACCAAAAAGTCTCCAAAAACAATGGCTATGACCGATTTGTTTACGTGGCAGGCACCCACTGAAACTGGATATCTCTAATATGAGCTACACTCTCAGTGCAGAATGCTGATTCGCATTCTGGATTCAGAAATCGAGACAGAAATGTCATGAAGACTTGCAGTCACAAGGCAAAAATAAGGAGAATATAGTTTTGTTTAAGGACTAGTGAGGAGTAACACTATGTAACAAATTTGATTTTTTTCCCCCCATGGTTTGAAAGTGAAAAATGTCTGGCTGGCTTTGGAGTTTGTGCAAGGCTAGATCAAGGCTCAATGAGGCCACGTTCTTCGTCCAAAGAGTTCCTCTTCTCATAAGGACCCCTTCTAAGTGCTCTTAGGTGGCCATATTTGCCAATCTCAAGCCAAGAAGGCTCGTTTTTCTTGGGACAAGTGTCCTTACAGTCAGGACATCTTGAAAGAAAAGGGAACAAGAGAGCCAAAGGGCATCTGAACGGTTTCCAGCCAGAAGACAGTGAGCCAAGGAGAAAACACACACCACGGGTTTCATCATCACGTTTCTGGGATATATATATATATATATATATATATATATATATATATATATATGACAACCTGCATTTAGGGACCTGGTTGGTAGTAGCAAGGTTAGGAGGACAGCAAAACGATGGAGAAAGGAGAGGAGATGGAAGTGGAGATGGAAACGGTCACGAAGCAGAAGCTGATGCCAGAACCACCGGTGGTGAGTCCTTCCCCATCTTCAGACAATGTTCCCCTTTATCCATTTTCCACTTGCTATTTCAAAATATTATTCCTCCCTTTAGTAACAATAAAGGAATCCCTCTATTGTTGGTGACACCAAGGGTTGCCTCATTGGATGTCATCAACCGGGATCCAAGATTTTGTACGTCCGTATGAAATAGACCTCATTGTTTTGCATCCGTGAATGGCGTAGTCTCCTATGAAAAGACCAGATCCAAGGGCTTTCCCATCCTCGGTTTAATATAATAATAATAATAATAATAATAATAATAATAATAATAATAATAATAATAATTTATTTTTATACCCCGCTCTATCTCCCCGAGAGGACTCGGGCCAGCTTACATGGGGCCAAGCCTGGATAAAAAAAACAAAGCAAAATAAAACAACATCAGAAAATACAAAACATGAAAATTAAAATATAAAAATCATAAACATCATAAAAACATGGATTTGGCACCCAAGTAAAAAGGATAAAACGGATAAAACGTTTAGTTATTATGTTGGGAACATTCCCCAGGGAAAAACTCAAAATTTGCTCAATGTTCGATATTTTTGATTGAGCCTCTCCTAGGTTGCAAAGACCATGGTGCACAATTTAATATTTCATAGAATCGGTTGGAAGACACCGCATGAGCCATCTAGTCCCATGCAATTCTGCCTTCATGCAGGAAAAGCACCATCAAATCCCTCCCAAGAGATAGCCATCCAGGCTCTGTTGAAAAGCTTCCAAGGAAGGAGCTTCCACCACACCCCAAGGCAGAGAGTTCAACTGTTAAATAGCTCTTCTTACAGTCAGGAAGTTGCTGTGAGTTTCCCTAACTTCGCACATCCCCGTGACTAAAAAATGCAGGAGGACTTTGGGGATTTATAGGATTTATAGGAATTATACTTCACTGCGAAGATGCAACCACCAAAGATTCAGAGAGGAGATCTTTTACTTTTTGTTTTTTTTTCTTATGCACTTTAGATGGTAACGCAACTTGGTTTATAATATATGCAACAGAAGCTTAGATGTTGGAGGAACAATAACAAGTTTATTCAGGCACAGAGCTTAGTAGTTACAATGTTGTTTCTCAGAGGCACTTTTATTAACAGTTACAATACTAGAATGAGGTGAGTCAAACTCCCTAAAGTGTCACTTCTTTTACTTAAAGTATTTAGAACTTCTTCCTCTGCTACTTTTAAACCGCAGTCACCCCTGTGATATACGATTACAGATTCTCTGTTCCTTACCAGGACACAGACTACATTAAATAAGTCACCAAACTTATTTTAAACCGACTCAAAATGAACAATTGAGTCTCCTTGATCCCCTCAACCTAGGATCAATCTTCCCTGTGCCTCATCGAGCAAAGACTGAATCCCTTTTTTAAACTCTGACTTCTTCAACAAAACGGCAGTTGGCTCCGCCTACTTCTCCATGGCAACCAGCCTCTAAGTGCTGAGATGCAATAACTGTAATACTTACCCTTTTAAAACACAAACACACAATTAAACATAACATCTGTAAACCAAAAATTCATACTTCATTACATTCACCAACGTCCAGAGAGCACTGTGAACGCAAACAATGGATCTGCACCAAATTTGGCACACATACATAATATGCCCAATATGGATTTGGCAATGGCAATGTCTGGGGCCTTCTCTGCTCTGGTGCTTCCACAAACTACAACTCCCCTTTCTCTCTTTCCACAGGACCATCTTCCTCCGTTGCCTCCTGCCCCGGGCTGTTGTCCTTGCTGCGACTGTTGTGGCTGTTGCGACTGTTGCGGCTGCTGCGAGAGCTTCCCGCTGCCTCTGCCAGGCCTCGGAGGGTGCTGCTCCGGGTGCGGATCCTGCCCCGGATGCTGCTGCTGCCCCTGTTGCGGTGGCGGCTGCTGCCGGCTGCTCTGTTCCCTGCCCAAGCTCCTCTGCCGCCTGCCCCAGCTGCCCAGCTGCCCCATCAACATCAAGCGCTTCCTGATCATCCTCATTGTGGTGGTCGTGGTGGTGGTCATCATCGTGGCTGTCCTCCTCATGGGGCTCTTCGTCACCCAGGGACACACCCAGGCGGTGAGTGTGTACGTACTAAGGCTGCATGCAAGATTATCGTTTCTCTTTGTATTAATATTATGAGCTCAAATGTCCAGTTCCGTGCCAAATAAAGATAGGAGCTTTTGAATACTAAGGTGTGAGGCTCCTTGAATAAGTGGCCATGATCAAGGTCTTGACTGTCAATAAAAGGGTTAATAAATACACATACTCTACGCTTCTATTTCCGCAAAGAAGAAGAGACTCTCAGCTTTATGTAACTTTTACCAACTTACCTGACTGGCAAGGGAAGTCGCCTATCTCTACATACACACCATGAATCTGATGATTACCTGGTTTGGGAAATAGCCAGAAGGATTTGCCGAACAGCAAATCACATTTTATTGTTTAGCCCATCGGCCATATCAAAACATTTAACACATAGACATACATACAACATACATTATTATTATTATTATTATTATTATTATTATTATTATTATTATTATCTGACTGGCAAAGGAAGTCACCTATCTCTACATACACACCATGAATCTGATGATTACCTGGTTTGGGAAATAGCCAGAAGGATTTGCCAAACAGCAAATCACGTTTTATTGATTAGCTCATTAGCCGTATCAAAACATTTAACACATAGACATACATACAACATATATTATTATTATTATTATTATTATTATTATTATTATTATCTGACTGGCAAAGGAATCACCTATCTCCGCATACACGCCATGAATCTGACGATTACCTGGTTTGGGAAATAGCCAGAAGGATTTGCCGAACAGCAAATCACGTTTTATTGATTAGCCCATCGGCCGTATCAAAACATTTAACACATAGACATACATACAACATATATTATTATTATTATTATTATTATTATTATTATTATTATTATTATTATTATTATCTGACTGGCAAAGGAAGTCACCTATCTCTGCATACACACCATGAATCTGACGATGACCTGGTTTGGGAAATAGCCAGAGGGATTTGCCGAACCTTTTCCATTCCCAGGACTGGCTGTTTCTAAATTACATTTTGAAACATTTCTAAGAAGCAGTTTAAATACATTTCATTTATAAGAAATAGATACAGTACACAGTTGAAAGAAACCAGTTACACAAAATCATAAACCACATCATAAACCTGGCTCTTCACTCAGGCCTTTGGATAAAGATAACAATCCTGTATCTGTGACCATTTTTGTACTGGTTTGCACTTTTTACCTTTGTCAACTTGATATAGACGCAGGGTCTATTCCCATCCCAATTTGCACTTCCAAGAATTTGCAGCACTTTATCAGTCACCTCGTGTTTACAATATTTGTATTTACCCAGTCTACTTTTACAATCTCTCCGTTTTAATCCATGTTTTTATTAGTTTTTGTCATTTATTTTTATTGGGTAATGTTTAAATTTTTATAATTGTGCATCTCTCTTGTCTATTGTTGCGTTTTATATTGCTGTTGTTTTTATTCGAGCTTGGCCCCATGTAAGCCGCCCTGAGTCCCCTTTGGGGAGATAGAGGCGGGGCATAAAAATAAAATTGTTGTTGTTGTTGTTGTTTTTGTTGTTGTTGTTGTTGTTGTTGTTGTCATCATCTGATTGGCAAAGGAAGACACCTATCTCTACATATACACCATGAATCTGATGATTACCTGGTTTGGGAAATAGCCAGAAGGATTTGCTGAACCTTTTCCATTCCCAGGGCTGGCTGTTTGGAAATTACATTTCGAGACATTTCTAAGAAGTAGTATATATACATTTCATATATAAGAAATAGATACAGAACACAGTTGAAAGAAACCAGTTACACAAAATCATAAACTACATGCAAATTATTAAAAGGTTAGATGCAATAGAGTTTAGGGGTTTATAATTGCTAGTGGTTTAGTCTCAGTCTTCTGATGCTTTGAACGTGCTAATCCGGAAAAGGTCTTTTTTATTGAAAAAAGGGAAATTATGTATTTATTTCTGAGCCCTTGGTGAACTATAAATCTTTGGGGGAGGGGGAACTGTGGCTTGATGACAAGTGGAGCATTGAGGAGCAGGGAGGTTGCAACATAGAACCATAGAATCGTAGGGCCTGATTTATGAATATCACTCATAGGTTTTGCAAATGACTATTGAAGGCCACGGAGAAGACGATTCGTGGCTAAATCTGCCCACCGACACAGAAGAAGTGGCCACTTTCGAGGTGGACGATGGGAACCGTGGTCCTGCAGCAATCACGTACGACTTTGGCAAGGTGAGAAGCAATGTGGAAAAACCTATAACAACTTGTGGTTGCAACATCTGGGGATTGTGGGGGCTAGAGTTTTTTTTTAAAGGTCCTCTTTGGGGTCTTGCACAGTTGCAATCACTTGTAATAGAAACTCTGCTATCCTTTCAGTGAAAGAGGGTCAATTTGCTCCGGGCTTGTCGGTAAAATTTATTGGTATAGTGTGAAATTGTGCTTAAAGCTGCATGTGTAATCCAGGAGTGAAGAGGTTAAATGCATAGAGTGGTAATGAATTGCTAGAGGGTAAAGTTGGGAAGTTTGGACATATGTACAGAGTCTGGTGATCTTCAGATCTGTTTTGTCAATAAGCTGTAAATACTGCAATAAAGTTAGAGCCGCTTTGATAAGCTGAGAAGGAGTTGTGAAGCAAATTAATTATGTGCGTTCTGAAACAGCCAGAATCGTTGGAGGAGGAATTGAGATCTGGAAGATGATTCGTCTCAATTAACCGACTGACAGGGCTTTGGTCTAAACTTTACAAAAACTCGTCTCTTTCATTCTCACTGACATATTATTTTGCATTATATTAGGTTTGCTCAATGCAAACCCCCAAGAAGAAGACATTCACCTGCTGCTGGGTTTGGACTATACATCCCAAGAGCTCTCTTTGCAAGATCTCAAGGACCTTTGCAACATGTCATTAAACACTTAGCCTTCATGCTTGGTAGTGCGAGAACTTGCAGGACGGGCTATGTGGAAAGTATGGACCACAGTAGGTTAAATGCAAGCTCATGCTCTCTCTCTCTCTCTCTCTCTCTCTCTCTATGTGCAGCTCCTCATTGGTTATAAACCTTGGCATGGAGCAGCCTGCTTCCTCACAAAGATGGATAAGGGGAACGTTCAAGGTCTGGATGCTGCTTACAAGGAATTCCAGGTAAGAGTACCATCCTTTAAGGCAAGGGTCCCCAAACTACAGCCCGCGGGCCACATGGGGCCCCTAGAAGGCATCTATCCAGCCCTCACGGCAGTGGCTTCCTCCTCCTCCCCCGAGGAAGGTTCATGCCGCCGCTTCATCCTTTCCCTGCAAAAGCCTTTGCAACCCTTTCTGGCCTCTCCCTGGAAAAATGTTTGCAGCCTTTCCCGCCTCCTTCCTCGCCCTGTGCCTGCCTGGAGTTGGAGCTTTGCTTATGTTTACAAAGTTTTATTATTATTATTATTTAATTTGTGGTGCACAAAGGCAGAAGAGGGCTGGACTAAGTGGCCCAAGGGGTCTCTTCCAACCCTTAATATTATTTTTATTGTTATTATTACTAACATTGAGGCTGGGTGGCCATCTGCCAGGGGTGCTTTGCTTGTGCTTTTAGTGGACAAAGGCAGAAGGGGGGTGGACAACATGGCCCAACCCTCTTTATTGTTTTCATGATGATGATGATTATAATTATTATTTTATTATGACACAGCAAACAAGATAGACATGCTGGATTTCATATCACAAAATCACAAGTCAAACACTTCCCAAGTGTCTAGGACTGTGTGATGTATTTTCGGATGATACGTGCAGATCCCAGTAGGGTGGCCTTTTGTAGTTGGCAGATCGTGATTTTGTCAATGTCTATTGTTTCCAAATGCCGGCTGAGATCTTTTGGCACAGCACCCAATGTGCCCATCACCACCGGGACCACCTGCACTGGTTTCTGCCAGAGTCTTTGCAGTTCAATCTTGAGGTCCTGAGAGCGGCGGAGTTTTTCCTGTTGTTTTTCGTCAATGCGACTGTCACCTGGGATGGCAACATCCATGATCCAAACCTTTTTCTTTTCCACCACTGTGATGTCTGGTGTGTTGTGTTCCAGAACTTTGTCAGTCTGGATTCGGAAGTCCCACAGTACAAAGTTGTTATTATTATTATTATTATTATTATTATTATTATTATTATTATTATTATTATTTTATGACACAGCAAACAAGATAGATATGCTGGATTTCATATCACAAAATCACAAGTTGAACATTTGCCAAGTGTCTAGGACTATGTGATGTATTTTCGGATGATGCGTGCAGATCCCAGTAGGGTGGCCTTTTGCAGTTGGCAGATCGTGATTTTGTCAATGTCTATTGTTTCCAAATGCCGGCTGAGATCTTTTGCCACGGCACCCAGTGTGCCCATCACCACCGGGACCACCTGCACTGGTTTCTGCCAGAGTCTTTGAAGTTCAATCTTGAGGTCCTGATAGCGGCTGATTTTTTCCTGTTGTTTTTCGTCAATGCGACTGTCACCTGGGATGGCAACATCCATGATCCAAACCTTTTTCTTTTCCACCACTGTGATGTCTGGTGTGTTGTGTTCCAGAACTTTGTCAGTCTGGATTCGGAAGTCCCACAGTACAAAGTTGTTGTTATTATTATTATTATTATTATTATTATTATTATTATTATTATTATTATTATTATTTTATGACACAGCAAACAAGATAGATATGCTGGATTTCATATCACAAAATCACAAGTTGAACATTTGCCAAGTGTCTAGGACTATGTGATGTATTTTCGGATGATGCGTGCAGATCCCAGCAGGGTGGCCTTTTGCAGTTGGCAGGTTGTGATTTTGTCAATGTCTATTGTTTCCAAATGCCGGCTGAGATCTTTTGGCATGGCACCCAGTGTGCCCATCACCACCGGGACCACCTGCACTGGTTTCCCCCAGAGTCTTTGAAGTTGTTGTTATTATTATCATTATTATTATTATTATTATTATTATTATTATTAACATTGAGGCTGTATTTGTTCCCATTTGGGTTTTTTTAGTGCAGTGTGCATAGTAATTTCTTCACTTAAAAAAAAAAACCTATAGTCCGGCCCTCCAATGGTCTGAGGGACCATGAACTGGCCCCCTGTTTAAAAAGTTTGGGGACCCCTGTTTTAAGGGGCAAACTTTGAGGAACCTCTAGGACAGAGCTTTCCACACAAAAGCCAGTGCTGTTCGAGTCCAGGTCCTGTTATAATTTTTATAATTGCCACAATTTGTTCATTGAGTTGCATTAAGTAAATGCCACTAGGATTCATCCCATCGTTCTTGTCTTCTGTCTCATCCACAGAAGGAGGAAGGCATGAACCTGACCTCGTTGGTGGATCGATCCAACTTGGGGACCACGCTGAACATCCTCTGCAGCCACGTCCCTGTTTTCTGGGCTTAAGCAGGTAAACAATGGCATTAAAATGGGATTTATTGCAAGGGTTGGGCTTGCGTGGCCCATGCTTTCGGTCCAGGTCTTGGAGGGAGGAGGCGTCATGCAACCCTTCCATTGATTGGACCAGATCTGGATCTGGATCAAAGAATTTCAAACTTTATTTCTTTATTTATTTATTTATTTAATACATTTATATCCCGCCCTTCTCACCCCGAAGGGGACTCGGGGCGGCTTAAAAATTAAATTTACATACGATATTATATTATTAGCATAGCACAATACTGTCAATAAATTACTATATTGTACTATATCAATATATTGTAATATTGTTATTAATATTGCATGTAATATATAATATATAATTAACATTATTATATTGTGTTATTAGTATTATATTGTACTAGCTGTGCCTGGCCACGCGTTGCTGTGGCAAAGTGGTGGTGGTATTGGTTAAAATTGTTGTGTAATTTTTATTTAACTTTATTTGCATTTTTTTAATTAATTTTATTGTAAGTTATATTTTTTATTTATTATATTTTATTATTTTCTTGTATTTTTTTTAGTTATTTTCTATTATTATAATATTTTATTGTAATGATTTTTAGTGTTTTTTATTATTTTTTATTGGGTTGCTAGGAGACCAAGTTGGAGGAGCTTAGCTTTCTAACTGGCAGCAATTGGATAAAAGCAATTATTCCTCTCCCTGTAATTAGGACTTTATTTTTCTTTTCTTTTTGTTGTATCAACCTAGAGGCGTGGATGACGGGTTGTGTTGTCAAATTTCGAGGTTGGGAGGCCTGTAGTTTTGATGTTTTGTGGGTCGCCGTGATGCCATCACTCTTTTATATATATAGATTACAAAATAATATTATTAATATTATATTATTAATAATTCTATTATTATATATTATTAATATTATATTAGTATATATTATTGTAAATTATATTAGATATATGTATATAGGGACCCTTTAGGGACCGAAAGCCCTTTCCAAGAGAAGGAAAGACGGTTTAGGGTGAGATGAGACCGACATATTAATTATGTTTTAATATGGTTTTATTATGGTTCTCCACCTCAAGCGGAAAAGAGTCAGGTACCCGGCCACGTGTTGCTGTGGCCCAGTCTGGTTCAATAGGAAAGAAAGGATAGACCTTCTTTTACCTTATTTTATTTTTTTGGTTTAATATTTTTGGTTAAATATTTAATATTTAATGTTTATTTTACTTAAGTGATATTTGCCTTTACTGTTCTAATGTAGCACAAATCCTATGTAAAATCATACTACATATTTTTGACATTAATATTGAAATATACTGTATATACTCGAGTATAAGCCTAGTTTTTCAGTCTTTTTTTCGGACTGAAAAAAAGCCTCCTCGGCTTATACTCGGGTGCGGGTCCTGGTGGGCTTATATTCAGGTCGGCTTATACTCAAATATATATGGAATATTTATTATTTTTCTCTATTATTATTGGTATTGTTACATTTATTATTTTACTCTATTAATTATTATTATTACATTTATTATTTTACTCTATTATTGTTGTTACTTTTACATTTATTTTACTCTATTTTTATTATTATTATTAATACATTTATTATTTTACTCTATTATTGTTGTTACTTTTACATTTATTTTACTCTATTTTTATTATTATTATTAATACATTTATTATTTTACTCTATTATTACATTTATTATTTTACTGCATTTATTATTATTATTACATTCTGTATACCGTATATACTCGAGTATAAGCCGACCCAAATATAAGCCGAGGCACCTAATTTTACCACAAATAAACTGGGAAAACATTGACTCCAGTATAAGCCGAGATACCAATAAAATTACATTAATTGAGGCATCAGTAGTTGAAATGTTTTTGAATCTTTATTTCACTCTATTATTATTAAAAGGATACATAAGCACATTTACATTGAAGAAGATGAAAATAATAATTTAATCAGAGTTGAACAGTCTTATCTTAAATTAAAGTTTGATGTAAAGATTCAGAAACATTTAAACTACTGATGCCTCAATTAATGTAATTTTATTGGTATCTCGGCTTATACTGGAGTCAATGTTTTCCCAGTTTTTTTGTGGTAAAATTAGGTGCCTCGGATTATATTTGGGTCGGCTTATACTCGAGTATATACGGTATACAGAAAGTCTTTACTTGGATTCCATAGACTGACTGAAGTAGCTGGAAAGAAAGGATAACCATATGTTTTATATTTTTATACTGTATTAATTGTTTGTATTGGATTTTATTGACTGTTATGTTTAATTATGTGTCGGCATCGAATTGTCACCAATTGTGTATGCCGCCCTGAGTCCCTTCGGGTGAGAAAGATGGGATATAAATATTGGAAATAAATAAATGAATGAATAAATAAATAGAGGCTTGGCCATTGCTAAGGGGAGGAGCCGCCTGTTACGACGGTAGCTAAGGGAGGAGGAGACTGATTAGCCATTGATAACAGTATAGTTTTACCTGTCTCAGGTGTGACAGGTTTATAATAATAGGTATGTGAACTGGGTTCGGGCCCAAAGGAAAGAAAAGAGCACTCAATGGGAGATATATAGGTGGTGAAATCCAGCTCTGTTGCCCATAGAATCCCAGAGTTGGAAGGGACCCTCAAAGGCCATCCAGTCCAACCCTTTCAATGCAAGAAGACACAATCAAAGCCCTCTCTTTCTGCTTTGTAGGTTCATGGCAGAAGATCCATCTCCGGGTCCTTGATTCCTCTCCTCGATAACAGACCAGCAGCCCTGTCTCCGTCGTCTTTTGCTCCGCAGCGTGTTGCAAATGTTATGTAAGGTGCATCTACACAGCAGAATTAATGTGGTTTAACACCACTTTAACCAGGGCTCAATGCTATGGGATCCTGGAAGTGGTAGTTTTGCAAAGTTCTGCCCAAGAGTGCTGGGACGTCACCAAACTATAACTTTCAGGCTTGCATAGCATTGCTTCACAGTGTCATTGCCTATAATGGGAGCTGAGCATCCATGGATTTTGGTACAGTAGAGTCTCACTTATCCAACACTCGCTTATCCAACATTCTGGATTATCCAACGCATTTTTGTAGTCAATGTTTTCAATACATCGTGATATTTTGGTGCGAAATTCCTAAATACAGTACAGTAGAGTCTCACTTATCCAACATTCTGGATTATCCAACGCATTTTTGTAGTCAATGTTTTCAATACATCGTGATATTTTGGTGCTAAATTCGTAAATACCGTAATTACAACATAACATTACTGCGTATTGAACTACTTTTTCTGTCCAATTTGTTGTCTAAGATGATGTTTTTGTGCTTAATTTGTAAAAGCATAACCTAATTTGATGTTCAATAGGCTTTTCCTTAATCTCTCCTTATTATCCAACATATTCGCTTATCCAACGTTCTGCCGGCCCGTTTATGTTGGATAAATGAGACTACATAGCATTACTGCATATTGAAGTACTTTTTCTGTCAAATTTGTTGTCTAAGATGATGTTTTTGTGCTTAATTTGTAAAAGCATAACCTAATTTGAAGTTTAATAGGCTTTTCCTTAATCTCTTCTTATTATCCAACATATTCGCTTATCCAACGTTCTGCCGGCCCGTTTACGTTGGATAAGTGAGACTCTACTGTATCTATATGGGTCTACATCCCTGCAGACGACAAAAGCTCACTATACATGCATGCATGTAAAAATACATACATACGTATATACAGTTGATCTGATATTATTTGGCTTTTGCTTTTAATGCACGCCAAGAATAGTAGAGCTCTTTCTTTTCTTCCTTCCTTCCTTCCTTCCTGTCCATTTACACTGTCAAATTAATGCAGTTTGAGCCCACTTTAACTGCAGTGGCTCAGTGTTAGTTTGGCAAGGCACGAGCTCTTTTAGGCAGAGAAGGGTAAAGACCTTGTAAAATTATAACTCCCAGGACTCCATAGCACTGAGACATGGGAAACCGAATCAATTCTATACTGTGAACCTTATTTTTTATTCTGAAATACAGTAGAGTCTCACTTATCCAACGTTCTGGATTATCCAACGCATTTTTGTAGTCAATATTTTCAATATATCGTGATATTTTGGTGCTAAATTCATAAATACAGTAATTACTACATAGCATTACTGCGTATTGAACTACTTTTTCTGCCAAATTTGTTGTCTAACATGATATTTTGGTGCTTCATTTGTAAAATCATAACCTAATTTGATGTTTAATAGGCTTTTCCTTAATGCCTCCTTATTATCCAAAATATTCGCTTATCCAACATTCTGCCGGCCCGTTTATGTTGGATAAGTGAGACTCTACTGTACGTGGAAACCCTTCCTCTTTTTGTCGGCAGAGGGCAACCTTTGTACATATGATTTGCTTGCCTATCTATTCTAGTCTCATAGAAATCAAATAAAGGCATCAACTGCATCCTGAACTCGTCATTTTATTGCTAGGCAGTTTTCTGACCGAATTTTCCCCAAAGACCTCCAGTATTTTTTGCTGGTCATGGATGCTTTATGTGCCAAGTTTGGTCCAATTCTATCTTTGGTGGAGTTCAGAGTGTTCCTTGATTGTAGGCGAACTATAAATCCCAGTACCTACAACTCCCAAATGTCAAGAGCCATTCCCGTCAAAACCCACCAGAAACCCACACTTTAGCATCAGAACAATGGGCCGTTTTATATGGAACCCCATTTATAATAATATTGTGCAATGGTAATAATATAATATATTGTATATACCGTATATACTCGAGTATAAGCCGACCTGAATACAAGCCATGGCACCTAATTTTACCACAAAAAAACTGGGAAAACATTGACTCCAGTATAAGCCAAGAGTGGTAAATTTCAGAAATAAAAATAGATACCAATAAAATTACATTAATTGAGGCATCAGTAGGTTAAATGTTTTTGAATATTTACATAAAGCTTAAATTTAAAATAAGACTGTCCAAGTAATTACAACATAACATTACCGCATATTGAACTACTTTTTCTGTCAAATTTGTTGTATAACATGATGTTTTGGTGCTTAATTTGTAAAATCGTAATCTAATTTGATTTTTAATAGGCCTTTCCTTGATCCCTCCTTATTATCCAACATATTCGCTTATCCAATGTTCTGCTGGCCCATTTATGTTGGATAAGTGAGATTCTACTGTAGTTCAATACTCAATAATGTTATGTTGTAATTACCGTATTTATGAATTTAGCACCAAAATATCACGATATATTGAAAACATTGACTACAAAAATGCATTGGATAATCCAGAACCTTGGATAAGTGAGTCTTGGATAAGTGAGACTACTGTATTAAAAAAAACATTTTAACTACTGATGCCTCAATTAATGTAATTTTATTGGTATCTATTTTTATTTCTGAAATTTACCACTCTCGGCTTATACTTGAGTCAATGTTTTCCCAGTTTATTGTGGTAAAATTAGGTGCCTCGGCTTATATTCGGGTCAGCTTATACTCGAGTATATACGGTAATTTTATTGCTATCTCGGCTTGTACTTGAGTCAATGTTTTCCCAGTTTATTGTGGTAAAATTAGGTGCCTTGGCTTATATTCGGGTCGACTTATACTCGAGTATATACCGTAATTTTATTGCTATCTCGGCTTGTACTTGAGTCAATGTTTTCCCAGTTTATTGTGGTAAAATTAGGTGCCTTGGCTTATATTCGGGTCGACTTATACTCGAGTATATACCGTAATTTTATTGCTATCTCGGCTTATACTTGAGTCAATGTTTTCCCAGTTTATTGTGGTAAAATTAGGTGCCTTGGCTTATATTCGGGTCGACTTATACTAGAGTATATACGGTAATTTTATTGCTATCTCGGCCTATACTTGAGTCAATGTTTTCCCAGTTTATTGTGGTAAAATTAGGTGCCTCGGCTTATATTCGGGTCGACTTATACTTGAGTATGAATAAATAAAACCGTAACGGACCGGGCCGCGGGAAACATGAAATCCGCTAGCAGGGGGGAAAACAAACACACACCGAATTTGAGTGCAAAAAATAAATATAAAATTTATTAAAACACCCACAATAGTTTAAAGATATCAGGAATAATAATAATAATACATTTCACAAACCGGCTTGGTTGTGTAACATAATAAAATACAAATTAAGAAGAGAGAGAGAGGAGAAAGAAGGGTTCATCATACTTGCAATGAAATAAATTTGCCAAGAGACTGACAAAGGAGAGAAAAGAAGGAAACCAAGAGAGACAAAAGGGGAAATTATACAAAATAAAATTATCGGCATCCATTTTTACTGTACTAAGGATATTATCTACAGTTTAATACACAAGTCCTATTGCCTTGAGACATTGTAAAATCTACCATTATTTATTATTTCATTTTTTATTTTTTTGTCAACCAACCCCAGATAAAACTTCATTTTTTTTTCAAGTAGCCACAGTCACAAATCAACAGAAGGAAACAAAAGAGAAATCGTTTCAAGTGTGGTCCATGGGGGGGGGGGGGAAAGGGGGGGAAATTCTCCGTCGCCCAAATTCGAACCCAGAACGCGGCATTCAACCCGACGCGTGGAAATAAAAGCTGCAACCAAAGGAATCGTTCCCTCGGCCGGCTTCGATTCCTACAAAATGCATCAAAAACGAATGCCGAAAGAAATCCAACACGCACCGCCTTCCAAAGCCAACCCCGAACAACAAAGAGAGAAAGACGGCAATACGAAGAAATAAACAAAATTCATTAGTAAAACAAAAGGATCCCTGATATTGAAACAGAACAAAAAAGGTTTGGCCATTAGCTTGACTATTCTTAGGCAAAGAACCCGAAAATACGGGCATTAAAAACATAGACTATGTAAACGCAAGGGAAGCTCTGCTCGCCTTCCAAAATCTCGGAAAAGTTTGCAAATCGGCAGAATATTTTGTCCCAAATATCAACACTATACTATTTATCCTATTCGACATGATACTATAATATTTATTGCCAATATTAACGAATAGGATGCAATATCATAATATGTGTCCCAGATATTAACAAATAGGATGAAATATCATAATATGTATCCCAGATATTAACGAATAGGATGAAATATCATAATATGTGTCCCAGATATTAACAAATACGATAAAATATCATAATATGTGTCCCAGATATTAACAAATAGGATGCAATATCATAATATGTATCCCAGATATTAACGAATAGGATGAAATATCATAATATGTATCCCAGATATTAACCAATAGGATGAAATATCATAATATGTATCCCAGATATTAACCAATAGGATGAAATATCATAATATGTATCCCAGATATTAACGAATAGGATGCAATATCATAATATGTATCCCAGATATTAACCAATAGGATGAAATATCATAATATGTATCCCAGATATTAACAAATAGGATGCAATATCATAATATGTATCCCAGATATTAACCAATAGGATGAAATATCATAATATGTATCCCAGATATTAACCAATAGGATGCAATATCACAATATTTCACCCAAATATTAATAAATAGGATGCAATACTATAATATTAATCCCAGACGTTAATAAACAGGTTTTCCCTTGACTCTGGGGATTGGTGCTCATCTCCATTTCTAAGCCGAAGAGCCGGCGTTGTCCATAGACACCTCCAAGGTCATGTAGCCAGCATGACTGCATGGAGCGCTGTTACCTTCCCGCCGGAGCAGTACCTATTGATCTACTCACATTTGCATGTTTTCAAACTGCAAGGTTGGCAGAAGCTGGGGCTAACAGCGGGTGCTCACCTCACTCCCCGGATTCGAACCTGCGACCTTTCGGTCTGCAAGTTTAGCAGCTCAGCGCTTTAACACGCTGCGCCACTGGGGGCTCCTACTATAAATATACTATACTGTCAATACTATACTACTGTGATATTTATCCTATTTGATGTGATACTATAATATTCATCCCCGATATTAACGAATAGGATGCAATATCATAATATGTATCCCAGATATTAACAGAAAAGGATGCAATATCACAATATTCAGCCCAAATATTGACAAATAGGATGCAATGCTATAACATTAGGAGCGCCCAGTAGCGCAATATTTATCCCAGGGACGATGCCAATATTTATCCCAGAGTTTATTAAAAATACGATGCAAAACTGTAATATTTGTAGGAGGCAATGTCATAACATTCATCCCAGATATGAACAAATAGTCCAACCTACATGGTTCCAAAATCCGTCATCAGATATACCATCCAATTGTGGCCGATTTGCAAGAGCTTAGAGAACATTTTATCCAAGTAAATATTATATAATACTTTGCTCAAGGTTCAAGGAATCGCTCCCGAAAAATCCCAGTGTTTGCAACATCTTTTCTTGCCATTGCGTTTTTCAGAAAGGGAAAAATTGCCTAAGAATAGCCTCGAAAAGGCCACACAGTTCCTAAGATGTCAAGTACAGTGTCCGAGTAGTATTGAGATATACCTATATATACGTGAATATAATAATATCGGCATCCGTCCCATTGTTAGCTACGCATCCGAAGTCACAGGTTGCCACAATACTCTGCTTTCTTTTGAGGTATTTTTTGGACGTATTGTGAGCGCAACAAGCTTATTCCACCACGAAAACCCTGCCTTTTATGTCATGTATTTGTTATTTCTTAGAAGGTGAATGAGAGAGAGAGACAGTCGGAAATAAATAGCACCGAAAGAACATTTTTGTCAGACGCAACTACTCACAATTTGTAATACACCCATTTTTTTGTAATATTAAAAAAAACATCGTAAAAGTCACAAAAAGGAAGCTGGCAAAGATTCGGAATCCATGCTCCGTAAAACAAACCTATTTATGCTGCCTTTGGGTGCATCTACACTGCAAAATTAAAGCGGTTCGGCACCGCTTTTCACCGCCACGGCTCCAGGCCATGCATGCAATCCTGGGAGCTGCAGTTTTGCAAGGTGTTTTGCCTTCCAAAGAGTGTGCAAACTACAACTCCCATACCAAAGCAGTGAACGGTGTCTGTTGCATTAAACTCCCCAGTGTAGACGCACCCAATGGGGGTCTAATGTGGGAAAGGACTGTTTGTTTCTTTTTGCTATTAAGCCATAAAAACAAGCAAAGCAAAGCGGATGCGGACAAGGAACGTAAGGTTTCCTTTAGCTTTTGCAAATAGCTGCTCTGTCTCAAGAGTGGCCTCGAAAAAGTCCAATGCAGCACCCATATTTTATTTATTTTTTTATTATTTTTGCATAAGAATAATAATATTAATAATAGGAATTAAGAGTGCACGACGCACACACTTGCGACTAAATTGGCACAAGTGTCGACGCAAAGACCGGCTTGAAGACGACATATCCGTTCGGCCCATATTTCTATGGATTCGTATGGCTTGATCCCAAAAGCCATTGCAGATCTATTAGCACCTGGTCCCGTCAAGGGAAACTCTGGCTGAGAACGAAAAAGCACATCCCAACCTGAAGCCGTGAGCGGTTCGGCTCCGTAAACGGAGGTTCAAGTCCTAGGATGGATCCACACTGTGGAATTAATGCAGTTTGGCCCCACTTTGACCGCCATGGCTCAATGGTATCCCCGAGAGGTGCCGTTTCCAAGGTCTTTACAACGACGACGCTCGGGATCCCACGGTGCAGCTCAACAGGCGCCAAAGTGCATTAATTCCACAGTGTAGACAGACACATGTCTAGATGCAAACCTCTCCTTTGCCCCAAAGCAGCCTCAGCCGGATCTGTGGAAGTGTAAACAGGCTCAGAAGTAGACGTTTTCGGAGATGTTCCTGGTTCCGGGCATTTCGAAACACGGAAACGCCCTGCTTGCTCTCCGGTGTTGCACCTGAGCGAGAGGGGATTTGGCCCACAGATGTAAACAGTACAAAAACACCAGCAAATGGTTTTTGCTTTTTTTGAAAATCACCCGCACCGAGATAGCACCATTTCGTTTGTTTGGAATATAAAGGTTTCCTGGCCTTTGAAAAAAAGCACCCTCTGGTCTCTGGGTTTGTCTCCACTGTGGAAGGAATGCAGTTCAGACTCCACTTGGGATGCCGAGAGTTGGGGCCTAGCAAGGTCTTCGAGACCCTTTCCGCCAAACTGCAGCTCCCAGGATCCCATCACATTGAGTGCCGGCAGTTCAAACTGCATTCGTTCCCCAGTGCTGGTCAGTTGAGATGTTGGCTCCTTTCCTTTTGCAGGATGAGCACTCTCTCAACCTGATGAGATATAGATATACATATATGGCATGATCCTCTTGCAAAACCCTGCACTTCCAATGCGTTATGTGACAAATGCACAATGCTGAGAGGAAAATGCGCATCGGCAGCCCTTTAGCAAAGTGGCCACTGACCTGTTTCAAAAGCCACTGATCTCTTCGCAATCGGGCCAAACTATATTTGAAACACATATCGTTTGGTGTCACGGAGGCCAAGCACTGCAAATGGGGAGATTTTGACCCTAAACCTTCCTCCAAAGAAGTCAATGGGGATTTATGAATGCCTTCCGCAGCACCAGGACTGGATCTTCACAGCGAGATTGCTATGGATTTGTTCTCCTAGACCCTTGCATTAAAATTTCTATGTATTTATTATATCGGACCTTTGCATCGAGATGGATACGGATTTATTATCCTGGACCCTTGTATTAAGATTTCTATGTACTTATTATATCGGACCTTTGCATCGAGATGGATACAGATTTATTATCCTGGACCCTTGCATTAAGATTTCTATGTACTTATTATATCGGGCCCTTGCATCGAGATGGATACAGATTTATTATCCTGGACCCTTGCATGAAGATTTCTATGTACTTATTATATCGGGCCCTTGCATCGAGATGGATACAGATTTATTATCCTGGACATTTGCATTAAGATTTCTATGTACTTATTGTATCAGATCTTTGCATCGAGATGGATATGGATTTATTATTCTGGACCCTTGCATTAAGATTTCTATGTACTTATTATATCAGGCCCTTGCATCGAGATGAATACGGATTTATTATCCTGGACCCTTGCATTAAGATTTCTATGTACTTATTATATCGGGCCCTTGCATCGAGATGGATACGGATTTATTATCCTGGAACCTTGCATTAAGATTTCTATGTACTTATTGTATCAGGTCTTTGCATCGAGATGGATACGGATTTATTATCCTGGGCCCTTGCATGAAGATTTCTATGTTTTTCTGATTCTAGCACCAAGTTGGGAGGTTGCCATGGCCGTCCCTACGCCTCCAAAAAGAAATTGTTAGAGAAATTGAGCCCAATCGAAGCACAAAAGTCTTGAAAGAGAAGGGCCAAAGGGAAGTTGTTGACGACGTTTTGGTTTCGTGAAATGAAACTCGGCGGGAGAGCAAGATAGCACCACTTTCCTGCACCATGAAAACCAAAGTATTTGAACACAAGTGCAAAGAGAGAGTCAGGCAGTACCCAGATAGGAAACTTGCTGGAGATATTTGGAAATATTATATCCTAGGACATTTTTCTAGGGTTATCATAGCACCACCCCAATGGCTTCAATGGGGCCAGGGCAGCCTCGAGGTCCCAAAACGTGTCCATGAACATGCATCGTGCCATGTCGGACTCTAGAATCGTCTGGGGCAAAAGGCAGCAAAAGACGGGTCCAAGGAAGAATTTGCACATCTCCATCAGCAAAGACTAAGCAAATAACTGGCGCAATTACGTATTTTATCCTCCTCACATTTAAGGTTCAAGGCGGGTTGCAATATGGAAATAACCTCCTTGTTGCTATGCACGAAAAACATCCATTTAAATAGGGCTCAGGTTGGATGAAGTCTGTCTTTTAATATCAAATGGACCGTGTGTGTCCATATATGATGGCACTGCATGTATGTTTACATGTTATATAGGCCTGAGGCTTTATGGTCTCCCACCTACATTGAAATAAATATTGCCTTGGACCCCCAAATACGATCAAGTGATTCCAGCTCAAACCACTTTGGAGCAGCGTCACAACAAAGGGCATTTGGTCCCCGGAAGAAAGGAAAGAGCTATTTGGGCCATTTCTCTCATCACCTTGGTTCCTTACTGGGGAAGCAATGTAAAGAGGAGCAGGATAAATAATGGAATGATTTATATGGCTAAAGAATGGAATCATGTATAGGTCCGACTTGTTTTTTGGAGGATAGAAAACGTAGCCCCGAAAGGTCTGTGTTTGGCTCTCTCCGTGGAAAAGAGACTGAAGGCTATTTCGCTCCTTATTACAGCCGAAAAGTACTGAATTTCGAAATGGAAATGCTTGAGCCAACATCCAACAAATGCATTTGTATATATATAGTGAGAGAGAGATTGCAATGTCTTATCTCAAGTGAGCTTCCAAGGAATTCCTTGCAAACATGTCAAACAAGATGCTAAAAAAGGAAACCAAACCGAGAAGCAAACCAAAAGCATTCTTTTGCAGGAAGAAGTTGAGGACCAATGGAAGGAAAACCAATTCCATATCACAACTGGATCTGGAAAAGTCTGGTCTGATGAAAGGTTGCAAATTTTAAAAAAGGAGAGGCTCCTAACAAAAAGAAACGCTTCCGATCTTAAAAGAGGAGATCCTCACAGTATTAAAACATGCAGAGAAGTAGTCGAAGGCTTTAATGGCCGGGATTACAGGGTTGTTGTGTGTTTTCTGGGCAGTCTGGCCATATTCCAGAAGCATTCTCTCCTGACGTTTCGCCCACATCTATGGCAGGCATCCTCTGAGGTTGTGAGAAGTCGCATGCCAAAGGGAAGAGACATCCTGCAAAGGTCTGCATCCAGCAAACATTGAATGGCAAATAGTTGTTTCAAAGGCCTGAAGAGCAGGAAAGTTATGTAGGATTTTGCAAAGTTTCGCGGGGAAAAATCTCCCAGAAATCCATGACCAATTTGCACCGAAAAGAAATTCAATGATTGGTTAAGTTAAGGGTGATTCTCCCCAGTGGTTCCTCTTCATCCTGGAAAGAAGTGACAAGTGGAGTGCCATCAGCAGGGTCCGGTTCTGTTCAGGATCTTTATTCATGGCTTAGATGAAGGGTTAGAAGGCATGACCATCATATTTGCAGACTGGACCAAATTGAGAGGGAGAGTCAAGACTCCCGAAGACAGGAGGCGAATCCAAAATGATCTCAACAGATTAGAGAGATGATAGTCCAAAACTAACAAAAAGAAGTTCAACAGGGACAAAAGCAAGATACGTCTGAACAAGATCTGGGAGTCCTCGTGGGGAGGAAAGGGAACTTGAGCCAGGAATGTCATCCGGCAGCTAAAAAAGCCAATGGGATTTTGGACTGCATCAAGAAGAATCTAGTGTCTACATCCAGAAAAGTCATGCTACCCCTGTATTGTATTCTGCCTTGGAATCACACTGTGTCCCATTCTGGGCACTGAAATAAAAGGGAGAGGTTGACTCTAAGCTGGAATGTGTCCAGAGAAGAGCGACTCAAAGAATCAAGGGTCTGGAGAACAAACCAAATGAGGAGCGGCTTAAAGACCTGGGCATGTTTAGCCTGCAGAAGAGACGGCTGAGAGGAGACATGAAAGCCATGTATGTGAGGGGAAATCATAGGAAAAAGGAAGCAAGCTTGGAGACTAGGACGCAATGGAACAACGGCTTCAAACTACAGGAAAGGAAGGAGATTCCACCTGAACACAAGGAAGAACTTCCTCACTGTGAGAGAGAGCTGTTCAGCAGTGGAACTCTCCGCTGCAGAATGTGGTGAAGGCTTTGAAGAGGCGGCTGGATGGCCATCTGTCGGGGATGCTTTGAATGAGATTTTCCTGCTTCTTGGCAGAATGGGGTTGGATGTCCAGCCCACGAGGTCCCTTCCAACTCTGTAATTCTATGAAAAACCTCCCTGAAATCCATGGCTAATTTGCACCGAAAAGGGATTTGACGATTTGGACAACACCAAGCTTTTCCTATCGATTTGGAGTCTGCGGTATTCTCAGCGTCGCAAAATAATCCCCTTGAGAAACAGAAGGATACGGTAAAGAGTGTCGCCGTACAGTAAAGCAACGAATTAATGTGTTTTGTTTTGTTTCTTTAAAAGGATGCGTGAAATATTTCGTCTCTATTTACATCGTCTTTTCCTGCTTTGAAACATACCGCTCTTCAAGTCAACGGGGTAATTTATTTTCGTTTTCCTCCTTCCTTTTAAATCTTGGTGAAAGTGCTTTTCTTTTTCTTAAAAAAAAAATTCTTTTCTCTATTTACAGTTTTAAAATCAGAGCCTCAGAAAACGCTCAGGATCCGGGATTAAAGCGCCTGGGTTTCCTTTTCCTTAGTGAGAGAGAAATGCTATGTACAGAGTAGGGGGGGATACATACATATATATAGATTGTATATATATAAATTCGCAAGCCATCTTTTGTGTTTTTAAACTTCTCGAAAGGCACCTGTTCAAAAACAACAGAATGGATCGTCAAAGAGTTTGGATCACTAACAGGTTGAATCCCTGGCCTTTTGCACCTCGGAGAATATCCATATTACAGGCCTCTTAAAGCCAAAAGGATCGGGGAGAGATTCCCTACAGAAATAGACCCGTCGTCTGTTAAAATGTCTTCGAAAGCATGCAAAGACTCCTCCGTGTTCTCACCCGTTTCGAGGCCCGTTTACCGCCTTGGCCTTCGAAAAATCCCATCCAAAACCCTTATAGGATTCACCCCAACGTCGGAAAGAAACCCTCGGCAATTCCCAAGCACAGGGTAACCTGACCATATTACGGAAAACGGGGGGAAAATGCACCCAAAATCATATTTTCCCATACAAAACAATATTCCTGCTGTTCTCTATTGCAATCAATAACTGATATAGATCTTCCTGCAAAAACTGTCAAAAGGATTCCAAAGTGGAGTCCATTCCTTTCTCGCTTCGGCGGGATCTAAACTGATCCCACAATGTAGTTTGGCACGACGGGTTAAACCCTTGTGCCGGCTGGACTGTTGACCTGAAGGTTGGGTTGCTGACCTGAAGGTTGCTGGTTCGAATCTGCAAGGCGGGGTGAGCTCCCGTCTGTCAGCTCTAGCTTGCGGGGACATGAGAGAAGCCTCCCAGCAGGATGGCAACGTCTCTGTAGACGGCCAATTCTCTCGCACCAGAAGCAACTTGCAGTATGTTCTCAAGTCGCTTCTGACAATATATATATATATATATATATATATATATATATATGCACAGTTTTACTGCACTGGAGTGCATTATATGAGTCGACATTGACCGTATAAATGCAATTTCGAACTGGTTACAGTGCAGTATAGATAGGGCCTTAGGCTGGATTTATGCTCTCACATAGCACACTTTGAACTGCCCGGCATGGGTCTACACTGACCGCATAATGCGCTTTCAAACTACATCATAGCACACTGTAGGTGACCACATTGCCACCTATTTTGGCGCCAGAGAAACACAGATCCGGCTGTTCTTCAAACCGCACTTTTAGGAGTCCATTGTTCGTAAAATTAAAATAAAAATGGCAATTCGGAGTTTCAAAAAAAGCACCCGCTTTGACATTTTGAATGCGTCGGTCGTCGCCGAAATCCGGCCCCTCGCCCCTTGGCGACCCCCCAGCAAGTTCAAAAAAGTCAAAATTAAAATTTAAAAAACAGCACCGGAAAAGTTAAATAAAATAAAACAAAACTTACAAATTTCATTATTTTTCAAAAAGAAATGTCCCATTGTGAACATGGGCAGCATGCACCAGCGGAAAGCAGGAGAGTCGTATCTTAAAGAGACAGTAGCCGAACCTGGAATTGGGATTGATAGCATCGTTTGCCTTTCATCGCTATGGAAAGTGGAAGTTAGGAACGGGAGGGAGGGAGACATTGCCCTGCTTGGCTCTCGTGGCCGGTAATCGCTATTTTAGAAAGTTGCGAGGAACCAAAGGCATCGTTGCCAATGGCTGCTCAAAGCCAATGCCATGCCTTTGGCTGTCCACGGAACAAATAAATAAAGAGAGGAAAGAGGGATTTTCTGCACCGACACCTTTCCAAGGTGGATCCATATGGCTTTTTTGTCCCTCCCTTTTTCACCCTCTTTCCCTTCCTTTCATTCTCTGCATCCTCATAACCAGATTTGCCCACTAAACACCTGGAAGTGCTGCTGCTGACGGAAGAAAAACAGAAGCCACTTTCTTCTGCATCGGCGACGATGTGCCGCACAACCTTTTCTCCGTCCGGAAGACTTTGCGTTCAGTTAAACGCAATTGAGAATGACACAACCTTGACTTTTGGGACCATTTGGAAACCCAAGGAAGGACAGAAGTGTGCAAGGGTTAGCTACCTATGTTCCGGGAAGTCATCTGTATGGGCCTTCAACACTTTGGGGTGCGGAGGGAGCCACGGCTCCTCTCCATCTCTGTTGAAGGTTTGTTTTCCATTATTTACCACTTGCATTTCATTGGTTGCTTCCCTCCCAAAGTGGGATCCAACCCAAGACCACCCTTCCCCCTATTTCCACACTGATTCGGTCTATTCATCCTGTTTGGAAACCATCACAACTCCAGGACGTCGGAACACTGACGGGGACGCTTCCAATCCTATCCAAACCCACTGAGCAGCACCTGAAGTCCGGAATGCGCGAAAGAATTAAGAAAACGCCACCTCTTTCCCTGCGGAGACCCACGGATCTGTAAGAAGCCCTTGCCCCTGTCTCTCCCCAAAAGAGAAGCACCTTGGGTTGAGACAAAGGTCCGAGGCGGGAAGCCCAGGACAGGCCTCAACGGGGCGAGGTCTGCTTCCCATTCCTTTCTGGAATGATCTCCGTTTTGATTAAATTCAAACACACCTTGGTATCGATCGGAAACGGAATGAAAAGGCTCCCCCTCGCGAAAGGGAGGACGCGGTGGGATGATCATTCCCCATTCCCCCGTTTGCCATAATCAAAGGTTAAAAACACGCAGAGACTGATATAAATAATCAAATGACCGGGGGGAGAAAAAGTGGACCGCAGTAGGCTTGGGTCGACCTCTGCTTCTCGGCGGAAACACGGCGGATCCGGGGTTTCGCTTGTCGGTCGGTCGGTTTCCGGACGGCGAGGGGAAAGCACCACAAAACCAGCACCGGGTTCCAGTGCTGCTGACTGTGAGGTAAGATTGCCGCCTGCGACGCTGCGTTGTTTGCCATGCTCGTCTCCGTCCTCTTCGTCATATCCATCGGCTGTACGGCCCGGTCACCTTGGTGAAGGCGTAGGAGGCCGCGGTGATGGCGGAGTGCGTGGGGACGGTCAGGGCCTCCCGGGTGGGCACCGCGCCCCTCCGCTCCTTCGGCTGGGATTCGGGGGCCGGGCCACTGTTGCTGCCCCACTTGCGCTTCTTCCCAAAGCCTTTGCCCTCCTCGACCTGCAAGCCCAGGCTGGCTGCTGCCGCCGCGGCCGCCTCGGCCTCCTCCTGCCGGGCCCTGGCCCTCTCCGCCAGCTGCTTGACCTTGGCCTCCCAGAGGGCCAGTCCGTGGTTGGGCTGGTTGAGGTTCTTGTGCTGGTAGAAGACCAAGGAGATGCGGGTCGGGTGGCAGCGGTTGGGCTTCTTGAGCGGCGTGGTGGCGTGCAGCTCCCGCCGGGCGCACTCAATCAGGATGGAGCCGTGCGCCGGCGCCACCGCCACCCCGCCGATGTTCTCATCCAGGAAGTTGTGCTCGCTGTCGGACCACTCCTCCTCCTCCTCTTCCTTGAAGGTCTTCTCCGGCGTCCCCTCGTCCAGGCCGAAGGTGCCCCATGGAGGGTCCACCCCCGTCTCCTCCTTCAGGGCCACGGCGGGCAAGGAGCCAAAGGGAGGCCACGTTCGCCCGTGCAGCCCCGGGGTCGGGTTCCGGTGACTGTCCGCCTTCACCGGGCCCCAGAGGTCCCCCAGGGTCCGCCCGCTGCCCTTGATGGAGCTCAAGTCCAGCTGTCCGAAGCCCCAGCGCTTCTCCTGGAGGTCCGAGCCGGGGGCCGCGAAGACCGAGTTGGGGGCGCTGCTGCCGTCGTCCCCTTTGCAAGGGCTCCATGGCTTCTCCTCCATGGGCTGCCCTTCTCCGGGGAACAGGCTCCACGGTTTCTCCCTCAAGTGGTTCTGTGGTGGCAGCCTGGAAGCCGAATGGGAGCCAAAGAGGCCGGGTTTATTCTGCCCGTTTGCCCCCAGCATGGAGTCCCCGGACGGGAAGGCGCTCCAAGGGTTCTCCGCGTGACTAGTCCTCTCGCAAGGGGACTCGTTCCGGTGGGGTTTGTAAGGGCTCCAGGCTGGCGGCTCCATGGGGCCTCCGTTTTGGGACATTTCGGGGTTGAGGTTTTGGCAACTGAGCTCCGCCGGCCGCTGGACGGCTTCTGGGTCCGCGGGCTCTTGCTTGATTGTTCGGCTGTTGAAGCAGTGCGTGTTTTGTGCAAAGGGCAGGGCGTCTGACGGAGCCGCCGAGGGGCACCTGGGAGATGTGGCCGGCGGGGTCTTGCTGACCCCCCGGTTGGCCCGCTCGTAGGTCCACTGGTGGTGGCTCTTGCTGCGGACGGTGGGCTGGACATCGTCCAAGGGGTCGGGGCTCCGGTAAACACGGCTCAGGTTGTCCTGCAGCACCTGGACGTCCGGCTTCTTCTCGTAGCCTCCGCCGTTGCCGTCAACCCAAGGCGAGCCCCTCCCGTCGCCGTAATTGAAGAGCTGGGAGTGGAAGGTGGGGCTGCTGGGGAATCCGTAATAGCCGAACGACGGGAGGGGAAACTTGGAGTGCAACCCATTGATGGAAGGCAGGTTAGGCTGTGCATAGTAGGAGTGGTAGGAATAGACGCTGTTCATGCTGTACGGGTCAGAGGGCCGGCAGTTCCCCAGCACCGAGTAGCTCTCCACCACGCCATTCCCGTTGTACTTGAACGCGTTGTAATGGCCCCGAGGCTCGACTTTGATGGAAGGCTTCACCGGTGGTGGAGGGAGTCCGCTCTTCAAGGGAGCATCTGGAAACGAGGAGCAAAAGGCAGCGGTAAGTCTGCAGAAATGGCCTCTCTGGCCCAGCAGAGCCTTGGATCTTAGTCAGAGGATGGGACCAATGCACCCCACTATATTATTATTATTATTATTATTATTATTATTATTATTATTATTAGCTGTACCCGGCCACGCATTGCTGTGGCTTATGGTAATCCTTTGTTGGCCAGGTGGAATAGCAGTGAATAGCCTTGCAGCCTCAAAGCCTGGCTGTTTTCTTCTTATGTGAATCCTTGTTTGGTGAGCTGGAATGCAATGGAATAGGCTTGCTGCTTGGAAGGCTGGGTACCTGCGTTCTAGGGGAATAGTTTTTTGGCCCATTTGAATTGCAATGAATAGCTTCGCTGCTTCAAAGTCTGGCTGCTTGCTACCTAGGGGAATCTTTAGTTGGCCAGCTTCAATAGTGCAGAGTAGTATCACTGCTTCAAAGCTTGGCTGCCTTCTACCAAGGTTAATCCTTTATTGATCTGGTTAAATTGCACTGAATAGCCTTGCAGCTTCAATGCCTGGCTGTGTTATATCTAGGCCAATCCATTTTGGGGGGGGGGGGTGAAGGACATACCTTGGATGTGTTGGTGTATTGTGGCCAAATCTGGTGTGATTTGGTTCAGTGGTTTTGTTGTTTACTCAGTCCTACAAACGTACATTACATTTTTCTATATATAGACGTTCATGATGATGATGATGATGATGATGATGATGATGATGATGATGATGATGATTATGATTATTATGATTATTATTATTATTATTATTATTATTATTATTATTATTATTATTATTGCTGCTGCTGCTACCACTACTGAAACTTTTCCTCCCTTTCCAAAAGCAATGTTTAGTCTGCAGATACTTGGATCTGGGACAGTGGTGGGCAAAGTGAGGGCAGGGACTGATGGACCCCACTATATTGTTGTTGTTGTTGTTACAAAGAGATAAAGCAGGATAAAAATCACCATAATAAAAATTAATGAATGCATAGATTTCAGAATGACTATAGAAATGTTCTGGTATGATTTCCAGGCACCTGGAAAACCCTCCCAATCCACGGAAACACCTCCCCACAAGCACCCAGGACCTCCTTTGCCGTTGCAGACCTCCAATCTCTTTATGGCTAAGCCAAACCTATGGCAGACCCCGAGGTGTCCCTCTCTGGCCTATCTGAAGGGGCACCCACCCTCGGCGATGGCGATGGCTGGGTCTTGGTCGAGGGCCGGGGCCTGGAGGGCCTCCTGCTTGGCCTTCTCCGGGGTCATGAGCTTCTCCTTCTGGAGGCGCTTCTTCTCGGCAGCTGCTTTCCGGGCCTCCAGCTGCCTCTGGCGGCAGGACTTGGCTGGTTCGGGGAGCCTCCGGACCTCACGCGGGAAGGAGGTCAGCACCTGGATGGCCCCGCTGCCCATTTTGGCCGCCTGCCGCTCCTCGCTGCCGAACTCGTCCGTGGGGGACATCTTGTAGAGAGGGAGGACGTGCAACTGCTCGTCCTCCGGCACCTGCCCCGTGGTGCGGTTGTCCTCCTTGGTCAAGGTACACACCTGGAAGAGAGGAGGGAGAAAGAGAAGAATGGGATTACTGTAACGTGCTCTATGTGGAGCTTGTTGTGACCCAGCCACAGGCTGGCCAGTTTCACGATGAAGAAGAAGGGGATTCTGGAGAAGGGGATTCTGGTTTTCAGATTCAGGAGTTGCCAGAGGCGGAAGTTAGTTCAGAGATGTAGTCTGACTCAGAGGCCGGAGATTTGCAGTTTCAGTTTGAGCAGGATGAACTGATGACCCCAGGAGCTATAGATAATGAACAGGCTGACATTCCCTTGAGAAATAATGAGGGAGACGGTTCAGCTCCAGTCCAGGTGCAAGATAACGGTAGCTCAAGCAATGATTTATCTAGAGAGGACCGTTTATCTTGGAGGGGTTCCCAGGTTCGAAGAAGTGAGAGGTTGGCGTGAAAAAGAGAGACCAGCTGTGGGAAAAGAAACGCCTTTCTGAGTTGTTATTAAAAGTGTGCTTTGCAGATTGCTTCCTTGTCAGAGCAATTCCTCGCTTTCTCTAGGTGGATGCTCTCTTCGTCAGTATTCTTGGATCTTTGGATTTTTGGGCCTTGTTCTTGGATTCTATGGACTATTGCCTTGCCTTGTGGATTATTGCTTTTGCTATGTTCTATGGACTCATGGACCTTGCATTTTGGATTAATGGACCTTTTTCCTACCTTGTGAAACAATTGGATTCTTATTGACTCTTTTATTGCAACTTTAAAATACCTTTTGATTGCCTGCTTGAATTTATATCCTGCTTTGCTTAATAAAAACCTTAAAAGACTTTCTTTGTGTCTGACTGGATATCTATAGCAAGGTGAACTAGCCTGAGGTGCGACAGGGCTACGCCTTGGAAACTGCAGCTGCTAGACTGTTGATGGCAGCAGGATACAGGGAAAGAACTACCCCGCTCCTGAAGCAGCTGCACTGGCTTCCAGTTTGTTTCCGGGCACAATTCAAGGTGTTTGATTTGGCCTATAACATCCAGCTGTTGTGACTCAGCAGCAGTTCCAGAGTGAAGATGAGGAAGGGGATTTTGGATTACAGATGCAGGGTTCAGATGATGGGATTCAAGATGAGTTTCAGGATGATGCTGTGGGGAATTATGGGATTCAAACACAGGCTGGTTCAGAAGTGCAGCCTGTTGATGAGCTCCAGATGCAGCCTGTCATGGATGAGAACCAAAGAAACATTCCCATGGGAAATAATGAGCTTAATTTGTCTCAGGCTCAGGTTCAGGTGCGAGATAATGGTAATGGGAAGTTTGGCCTTGATGGTCAGGGCAAGTCTGAAGGCCCGTTGCTCTCTCAGGCTGACTGTTTACAATGGAAAGGAATGCCACGGCAAAGCCTTAGATTAGCTGGGGAAAGGGAGGCCAGTGAAGGGAAAAAGAATGCATTTCTGGGTTGCTTTTAAAACAGTGTGTTGAAGGGCAAATCTTTGTCAAAGCAAATTCTCGCTTCATCAGGGTGGATGGTCTGTCTTCATGCTACTCCTGCTTTGGATATACTCTTGTTCATGAATCCTTGTAACCTTTGGATTTTTGTATCTTTGGGAATTGACTATTGCTTCTTGTCTATGGATTATTGGATTTACTGACTCTATTTTGCAACTATTTTTGAAACTATATTTCTGCCTGCTTTGATACTATATATATTCTGCTTTTGCTCAGTAAAATTACAAAAGACTATCTACTGTGTGCTGCCTGGTGTCAACAGCAAGGTGAACTAGTCTGAGGTGCGACACCAGCCTATTTGAGGGACCGCATCTTCTCCTATCACCCACATGAGCCCTGGGATCATCAGGAGAGGTCCTCTTCTAGGTCCCACCACCACCACAAGTACGCTTGGTGGGAACACCAACCTCGGCCAAAGGGTCACACTGGAGGACCGAGAGAGTCCTAGAAAGCAGTGTTGTTCTGAATTTGTGCTCCTTCCTCCACTTCTTGCGGGCACCCTTGCAAAAGCAGAGGGGGGCGGTCTATTGTGTAGCCAATGGGGGGAAATTGGATCCAACTGCCGGGCAAGTGTGCGGTGCAGATCCCTCCCCACGCCGGGTCTTTCCAGTGCAAGATGGAGAAGCGGAGGCTTACCACGGTGCAGCCGTTATAGAGGTTGTGCTGGTCCTTGTGGGCATGCGCACAGAAGTCCATGCAGGCCGTGACCCCCGAAAACGGCCTCCCCTCCTTGAGGCCCAGGCGGCAGTCGATCGCCACGTCCTCATTGGTCACCTGCAGAAGGAGGAGAATTGAGAATTGATTAGAGATAAAGTTTCAGTGGAAACCCCCTTTCCCTGTGATAATAACACTTCCAGGAATTAGAGTAGATCCCTTTCACTTTCTTGGAAGAATCAGGTTGGACTGGATGACCTTTGGTGTCCCCCTCCCCCCCAACTCTGGGGTGGAATGGCTCCTGACCTGATTCTGGTAGGCCTGGGGGGCCAGGCGCTGGTAGAGAGGGGCCACTTCGGTCGCCAGGTCCTGGAAGTTCTTCCGGAGCACGTCTTCCTGGAGTGAAAGAGAAAGAGACGGTCAAAGGTCTTGCTCCGGGCCGACCAACTTCCAAAGGGCCCCCCATCCCCCACCCAAGCAAGACCCTAGCCAAGGGGGCCGTTTAAGGGTTCAAACTGTTGGTTTATTTTGGGTGTAAGGATGAAATGATGAATCAAGTGTTTTTACTGTTTGCAACTGTGTATCCAGCAACTTGTGTTCCAGCAACTCAACTATTAACAGCAGGCCAGTTTGAGTGATAACCTGCTGCAGCCAATACGTCGTGACTTCCTTTCTGACAGGACGTTTGTCTTTCTGTGTGGAATGTGCTCTTATCAGTAGTATGTGTGTGAGCTGAACGGCAAGGAGAAAGCATGTCTGCAACGAGCGATGGACTTTGTATCTTGTAAATACCTTTGCATATATTTGGAATAAAGCCTTAGAACCGCTGCCTTCAGCTGATTTATTTATTATTTATTTACTTACAGTATTTATATTCCGCCCTTCTCACCCAGAAGGGGACTCAGGGCGGATCACATTATGTACATATAGGGCAAACATTCAATGCCCATAAAAACATCAAACCGAGACAGAGACACACAGACAGACAGACACAGAGGCAATTTAACCTTCTCCTGAGGGGATGTTCGATTCTGGCCACAGGGGGGAGCAGCTGCTTCATCATCCACTCTGATGGCACTTCCTCACTTCCTCATTCCAACGTCGTAAATTAGTTAAATTTGCCTCCCCACTTTTATAAGTGGTACCTTATTTCCTACTTGATAGATGCAACTATCTTTTGGGTTGCTAGGTCAGCAACGAGCAGGGGCTATATTTTATTTTTAATTGACGGGTGCTCACCCTGCCACGGGCTGGCCTCGAACTCATGACCTCATGGTCAGAGTGATTTATTGCAGCAGCTGCTTACCAGCCTGCGCCACAGACTGAAGTGTCGTTTGTCGGTACTGCTTCTCCGGACGGGCAAGCAGTCTGACCAAGGATGAATTGGTGAGAGTCAAAGGATCACCTATAAATCAGGGTGCTGCGGAGCGGATGTTTTTAAAACCCACCCTGACACGAACCACCTCCTAAAATTTTCAGGTAAAAAAAAATCCTGAATTTTAGCTGGTTAACCCAATCCTGCTGCCAAGTCTGCCAAGTCTATGGATGCCTGCCATAGATGTGGCCTAAACGTCAGGACAGAACGCTTCTGGAACACAGCCATACAGCCCAGAAAATGAACAACAAACAACCCAGTGATTCCGGCCATGAAAGCCTTCGACAACACACCCTCCTGATTTTTTTTTCTGGCTACGGGCCTGCACCCGAGTTATGAGACCATCCCCGAGCCTTGACACAGGGCCCACAGGGCTCACCTCGTTGGGGTTGTAGCCCTGCAGGCGGAACTTCCTGGGCATCTTGCTCCGGGCGTATTTGCAGCCGTTGAAGTACATGCTCCAGGAGCAGCCGAAGGAGAAGGAGGCGCCGCAGGAGTTGGGGTCCTTGCCTTGGCAGGCGCACGTCCGGCTGCAAAAGGGTTGAGTCGGCATCACCGGAGAAGACAGGGGCAAGCAGGCAGGGCATGGGTGGGGTGGAGACCAAACCCCCTCAGGTCATCCAGACAATTCTAAGGTATGTTTTCAACCGTAGAGCTGCATCAGAGGACCTCAACCCTTCCAACTGCAGCCCAGCTATGGAGGGCTCCCCCCGCAATGCCTGTCACTCACTCGTCATTGAGGCCGCAGCGCCGCGTGGTGGGGTTCCCGTATTTGGTGAGGATGTCACTCAGCTCCTGGTAGAGCGTGTCGCCCAGGGTCCGGGGGATGCCCTCCCAGGCCAGGATCAGGATGATGATGACCGCGTTCTGGCAGTGGTGGCCGGCACGGTGCCGCACCAGGCAGAGCAGCTTCTCCTCCAGGTTGTGCCTTCGGATGACCTGCAAGGCAAGCGGGAGCTGCATTCACGCCACACGGAAATCAGCCTCTGAAAGGCCACAAAGGCTCCCAGAAAATAATAATAATAATAATAATAATAATAATAATAATAATAATAATAATAGGCGGATTCAGCTACCAATGGTCAACATTCCAGGGTTGGCCTACACCAGTGAGTCCCAAAGTGGGCGCTACCACCCCCTGGTGGGTGCTGCAATGATCCAGGGGGGCGGTGATGGCACCTATTAGGACACAGGGGTGGGGCCAGGGTAGGGGCGGGGTGTCTTCCCAAGTGCCGGAGACAGGGATGAGCACCTGAGGCGCCTTTTAGGACACACAGGGGGCGGAGCTAGAGAAGTGGGCGTGGCTTCTTCCCAAGAGCCCGAGACAGGGCTGAGTCTCTATACCTCTCCTGAGGCACTTGTTGGGAAACAGAGGGAGGAGCTAGGGAAGGGGCGGGACCTCTTTTTAAGAGCCCGAGACAGGGCTGAGCATCTATACTACTGGTCTAGGCCAGTGGTTCCCAAACTTATTTGGCCTACCGCCCCCTTTCCAGAAAAAAAGATTACTCAGCGCCCCCTGGAAAGGGGGTGTAGCTTAGAGGGGTGGGCATGGCTCCTGCTCAAGAGGGCGGGGCTGAGCCTCTCCCCTAGTCCAAGATGCAGAGCTGGGAGGTGGAGGTGGGCGGGGCCACAAATGGGTGGCCAGGACTGGGATGGGCGGAGTTACAAGCTCTGAGTCAGGGCTGAGCTTCTATCCCTGTCCTGCGGTGCCTGCCAGGACACAGGGGGCGGGGCTAGAGAAGGGGGCGGGGCCTCTTCCCAAGTGCCAGACGGGGCTCAACCTCTATACCCCGTCCCCATGTTCTAACAAGCACCTCAGGGGAGGTATAGAGGCTCAGCCCTGTCTCACGCTCTTGGGAAGAGGCCCCGCCCCCACCCCTAGCCCCGCCCTTTAGTCCTAAAAGGCCTCTCAGGAGAGGTACAGAGGCTCAGCCCTGTCTCAGGCTCTTGAAGAGGCCCCGCCCCCTTCCCTAGCTCCGCCCCCTGTGTCCTAACAGGCACCTCAGGTGCTCAGCCCTGTCTCCGGCACTTGGGAAGAGGCCCCGCCCCTCCCCTGGCCCCGCCCTTATGTCCTAATAGGTGCCATCACCGCCCCCCTGGATCACTTTGGGAATCACTGGACTAGACACTGTAAAACCCATCGCTTGGGCGGACAAGGAGGCGCAACTGTACCTTTTTAACACCATCCATATATGTAACAACAACAACAACACTTTATTTTTAACCCACCTTCTCCCTCCCCCCAAGGGGACTCAGAGCAGCTTCCAAAGTAAAAATGGCAAACATTCAATGCCAGTGGGTTGCTGTGAATTTTCCCGGCTGTATGGCCATAGGATGCCTGCCATAGATATGGGCGAAATGTCAGGAGAGAATGCTTCTAGAACATCATCGGACAGCCCGGAAAATTCACAGCCACCCAGTGATCATGCCATTGACTATGCAATTAATGCATGCAATGCAATGCTGGGATGTGTAATGTGAGGCACGAGCATCCTTTGGCACAGAAGTCTCAAGACCTTGTAAAACTACATCCACCACAATTGTCTACGGGCAACGCCACTCACCCACTTGGCAATGGGGCAGCCGCGGGAGCTCTTCCCCTCCTTCCCCGTGTAGATCACCTTCTCGATCCGGATGGCGTCTCCCTTCTCGCCGTACCTGGGAACAGCAAAGGAAACGAACGGGATAATCAGCACAAGGAGAATGCAATGCCACAAGTCAGGAATGCTGGGATGTGCAGTCCAGTGGAAACTTGCAATGCAATGGACTTGCAATAATTTCACTGATACTGAGACCCCCACCAACAATGGACTGGGACCAAACTTGGCACAGAGAAGCCCCCTAACCAATTGAATATACTGCAGGGGTTGGTGGGAATGGACCCTGATTTCGGGACTTATAGTTCACCTGCATCCAGAGAAACTGTGACCCCCACTGACAATGGATTAGGACCAAACGTGGCACAGAGAAGCCCCATCACCAACTGAACATACTGCAGAGGTTTAGGAGAATGGACTTTAGTTTTGGGAGTTGTAGTTCACCTGCATCCAGAAAGCACTAAACCCAGCTGATGTCAGATCCAGACCAAACATGGCACACAGACCCAACAGGGCCAACTGTGAATATAGGTTTGGTTTGGGGGTGACTGACCTCAAATCTGGGAGTTATAGTTTACCCTTTTCAGAGAGCCCTGAACCCAGCCGGCGACAGATCTGGACTAAACTTGGCACACACACCCAACATGGCCAACTGTGAGCACTAGCAGAGTTTTTGGGTGATTTCCCAGGGAATTTGGGAGTTGTAGTTCACCTTTATGCAGACAGCACTGAACCTAGCCAACAATGGATTTGGACCAAACTTAAGTGATATTACCTAACATCCCAAAACAAATAATAACCCGGGAACCTGGCTGGGAACTGTAAACAACTCATTGACCTACAGCCAGCTTAGAATCGACATCTAAGCAACATCTATTCCCCTATTTGGAAGCTTATCTCTGACAAACTGAAGCTACGACTAATTGTCTGCATTTACAACCTGAGGAGTCCTAAAGAACTGCTTCAGGACTACAGAGACTTTGATTTGTTTTGACTCCACGCCAGGTTTGAGTAAATTGATTTGTATGCTGATTTATTTGGTTTCACAGCATATTATCACATACCAATGTGGAGAGATTGAATGTACACCCACTGTGTCGCTAACAAAATTTAGTTAGAGTCATGTTGATATACCGTGTTTCCCCGAAAATAAGACAGTTTCTTATATTAATTTTTGCTCCCAAAGATGCTCTAGGTTTTATTTTCTGAGGATGTCTTATTTTAGGGGAAACAGATTATGTTAATATATGTTCTATACTGAAAACTGCTCTGTGTAGCATTTAAATCTGGATGATTGCAGTCTATAAATCTTTATACTCTGTAGGTTACTACTCTGTAAGTTACGACTGTGTGTCACTACAGCTGACTGAATTTGGTCATCAGTTGTACTATTACTGTTAACATTATTATGTATATGATGCTCTAATATACGTATTGTGTTCCATGCTTTGAACCTTTATCGTGGTGCATATTTTTCAGATAGTGTTTAGAATAGACATCGGTGTTTAGTTATTATTATATTTTGCAGCCCCTTTATGGCCATGAAGTTGGGGGTCCAGAGCCTGGCTCTAATGGGAGGAATGGGGTCTGCCATGCAGGCTGGGCATCAAAGCCATGCCATGACGTTCCCTCCTCCTCCTCTTCCTCCGTCATGATCACACGGCTCCCGTCTGCTGCCAGGCTCAGTGGTGACTCAATGGGCCTGTTTGCCTTCCTGGGGATGATGAGTCAGACGCCGGTGAGTCAACGGCAGAAGAGGAGGAGGAGGAGGAAGCCATGGTGGCCCTGAACGTGTGCCACTCGCCCACCCTCCAATGTTCCAACAGGAGCGAGAACAAACGCCCCCCTTTCTCTCAGGCTTCTTTTCTGCTGCCCAAAAGATTAAGACTCAATGGAGACATGGGTTCAGAGAAGGAGATTCCACCTCAATCCGACCACAATGAAACAGTACAAACAGCAGCAACCCAGATGTTGCTGGATCATCATAACCATCAGCAACCTCCCAGATCATCATTCCCATCACCAACCTCCCAGATCATCATTCCCATCAGCAACCTCCCAGATCATCATTCCCATCACCAACCTCCCAGATCATCATAACCATCAGCAACCTCCCAGATCATCATTCCCATCACCAACCTCCCAGATCATCATTCCCATCAGCAACCTCCCAGATCATCATTCCCATCACCAACCTCCCAGATCATCATTCCCATCACCAACCTCCCAGATCATCATTCCCATCACCAACCTCCCAGATCATCATAACCATCAGCAACCTCCCAGATCATCATTCCCATCAGCAACCTCCCAGATCATCATTCCCATCACCAACCTCCCAGATCATCATTCCCATCACCAACCTCCCAGATCATCATTCCCATCACCAACCTCCCAGATCATCATAACCATCAGCAACCTCCCAGATCATCATTCCCATCAGCAACCTCCCAGATCATCATTCCCATCACCAACCTCCCAGATCATCATTCCCATCACCAACCTCCCAGATCATCATTCCCATCACCAACCTCCCAGATCATCATTCCCATCACCAACCTCCCAGATCATCATTCCCATCACCAACCTCCCAGATCATCATTCCCATCAGCAACCTCTCAGATCATCATTCCCATCACCAACCTCCCAGATCATCATTCCCATCACCAACCTCCCAGATCATCATTCCCATCAACAACCTCCCAGATCATCATTCCCATCATCAATAGTCCCGATAATATCAAACGATAAGGAAGACAGGAGTTGCAAGGGTGGGATTCAGCAAAAAGCCTCAAGATTGACCCATACGATGGAGAATTAATGCAGCTGGACATCACTTTGATGGCATTGGGTCAAGGCTATGGAATCGTAAGAGCCCAAGTGGCAAACTACAGCTCCCAGGATCCCAAAGCACGGAGAAGTTAAAGTGGTGTCAAAAATGCATTCACTATTTGATACAACTTTCTTTTCTATAGTACATGTATTATCACAGAATTCTTGAGATGTGAATGTTAAGTTTGTGTTCAGCAAAGGTATTATGTGTGGTTCCTGATATTTTCTTTTCTTTTCTTTTCTTTCTTATCATTTTTCCCACTTTTCTTTACCTAAAATGTTCCCCCACTTTTTATGTAGTAAATTTTTTCTTTATAATAAAAATATACATATATTTTTTTAAAAATGCATTCACTCCACAGCTTAGGTGCACTTCTTTAATGGACTTCTGACACCGCTCCAGTTGGAGGAGGTAAACAAGGATTGTGTCTGTTAAATCACAGTCATATTGTGCATATATATCCAACAAAATATAAATACACAGCAGTGTAGTATTTCTAAAATAGATATTACAGGATTAAATTCTCACAAATATGTGTACATATAGCAAAACAGTTTGAGTTTAATTCACTCTACTGCTTAAAGCATATAGTGCAGGGATAAGCTTTTACTCATATATGTACAAGTAACAAAATGGTTAGAGTTCAATTCATTCTTTTGCGTCTTTCTATAACAATATTATAGTTGCGTAGTATGCTGCAAGTAGTTGTCTTCTTTTGCTTTCCTGCATATGAAGAGGAGGTTGGTAAGTAGAAATGAGAGAAGTCTCTGATATGAGAAATGGTTGTTGTGTCCTTAAAGGATGCACGACAAAGAGTCCCGGGTTTTTTTCTTTGTTTCGGGTCAGGCCCTTCTTCAGGTTTTTTTTTAAGGACAATTAGGTTGCAGAGACTCTATATTCTCGTTGAATTCTCATTCATTCAATTCCTGTGTTGTTCTTCATAGAGTATTGTAGTAAGGTTTTTTTGTTTTCCGTAGTGAGCTCACATATATGAGCAAAAGCTTATCCCTGCACTATATGCTTTAAGCAGTAGAGTGAATTAAACTCAAACTGTTTTGCTATATGTACACATATTTGTGAGAATTTAATCCTGTAATATCTATTTTAGAAATACTACACTGCTGTGTATTTATATTTTGTTGGATATATATGCACAATATTACTGTGATTTAACAGACACAACCCTTGTTTATCTCCTCTATACTGTATAGATATCTGTGACTTTTTGGACCGCTCCAGTTGGCCCAGTGCAACGGAACCTTGGGAGCTGTCGCTTCATAAGGTCTTGATCAGGGGTCCCCAAACTAAGGCCCGGGGGCCGGATGCGGCCCTCCAAGGTCATTTACCTGGCCCCCGCCCTCAGTTTTATAATATAATATTTTTATATCAGTTTTAATAATATAATATATTGTATATACATATAATATTGATAATAATCTTATGTTATACAATATAATACTAATAGTAATACCATATAATAATATTAATTATATGTTATATATTACATATTATATAATAGTATAGTGGTATAGTTCAATATAGTAATATATAATGCTAATATTATGTTATGCTAATAATATATATATTGTATGTACATACAGCTGCTCTGAGTCCCCTTCGGGGTGAGAAGGGTGGGATATAAATGTAGTAAATAAATGCAGTAAATAAATAATTAATTTTAGACTTAGGCTCCGCCAAAGTCTGAAATGACTTGAAGGCACACAACAACAACAACAATCCTAATTAACTTGACTATCTCATTGATCAGTAGCAGACCCACACTTTCCATTGAAATCCTAATAGATTTATGTTAGTTAAAATTGTTTTCATTTTTAAATATTGTATTGTTCTTTCGTTGTTGTTGTTGTTGTTGCACTACAAAGAAGACATGTGCAGTATGCATAGGAATTTGTTTGTATTTTTTTTCAAATGATAATTCGGCCCCTCAACAGTCTGAAAGATTGTGGACCGGCCCTCTGCTTAAAAAGTTTGGGGACCCCTGGTCTTGAGCCTTCTCTGCCCAAGAGGCCCGGCCCTTCTCTGAACTACAACTCCCCTAATTCTATAGCATTCAGTACTGGCAGTTGAAGCAAGGTCGAAAGTGCTCAGCTTGACCCTGCTTGAACTGCATTGGCTCCACGCTATGGGACCCCGGGAGCTGTCACTTTGCAAGGTCTCGAGCCCTTTCGGCCAGTTCCACCACGCTTGCAGGAACCGCTCGTCTCGCGTTTTCCCCTT
>NW_026943819.1:4751202-4851202 GCF_035594765.1 Anolis carolinensis
GCTGCTTAAGGAGCTTAAGGAGCTGTGTCTGGAGCCCCTCTTTCAAGGAGCTCATCTCTCATTTCATTACATTGACTCAATGCTATGCATTGCTGGGATCTTGTAACTTGGTGAGACATCAACAGAATAATAATAATAATAATAATAATAACAACAACAAATGCATCAGAACAAATGCAATCAAGGCCAAGATCGAAAATCAGCTGATGACCCAAAATGTAGACTGTGCAAGGAAACCGACGAAACCATTGATCATATCCTCAGCTGCCGTAAGAAAATTGCACAGACAGACTACAAACAGAGACACAACTACATGGCCCAAAGGATTCATTGGAACTTATGCCTTAAGTACCACCTTCCAGCAGCAAAGAACTGGTGAGATCACAAACCTGCAAAAGTATTGGAAAATGATACTGTGGGACTTCCGAATCCAGACTGACAAAGTTCTGGAACACAACACACCAGACATCACAGTTGTAGAAAAGAAAAAGGTTTGGATCATTGATGTCGCCATCCCAGGTGACAGTCGCATTGACGAAAAACAACAGGAAAAACTCAGCCGCTATCAGGACCTCAAGATCAAACTTCAAAGACTCTGGCAGAAACCAGTGCAGGTGGTCCCGGTGGTGATGGGCACACTGGGTGCCGTGCCAAAAGATCTCAGCCAGCATTTGGAAACAATAGACATTGACAAAATTATGATCTGCCAACTGCAAAAGGCCACCCTATTGGGATCTGCACGCATCATCCGAAAATACATCACACAGTACTAGACACTTGGGAAGTGTTCGACTTGTGATTTTTTGATATGAAATCCAGCATATCTATCTTTTTTGCTGTGTCATACAATGATAATAATAATAATAATAAACAACCTTTATTTATATACTGCTCCATTTCCCCCAGAGGACTCAAGGCGTGCCAAAAAAGTCAATAGTCAAAACATCATACAACAGCACGAACATAACAAACATAATAAAAACAACATCATACAAATTAAATTATTATTATTATTATGTACAAATTAAATTAACATACAATATTATATTATTAGCAAGTAGTAAGTAAGTAAGTAAGTACCTAATTAGCATAGTACAATACTGGTAATAAATTACTATATTGTACTGTATCAATATATTGTAATATTATTAGTAATATTACATGTAAAATATAATATATATTTAATATTATTATATTGTATTATTAGTATTATATCATATTACAATATAATATTATGAATATTATATGTATATACAATATGTTATAATTATTATATATTATTGTAAATTATATTGTATATCTATATATATAAAAGAGTGATGGCATCACGGCGACCCACAAAACAACAAAACTACAGGCCCCCCAACCTCGAAATTTGACGACACAACCCATCATCCATGCCTCTAGGTTGTTACAACAAAAAGAAAAGAAAAATAAAGTCCTAATTAGAGAGAGAGGAATAATTGCTTTTATCCAATTGCTGCCAGTTAGAAGGCTAAGCTCCTCCAACTTGGTCTCCTAGCAACCCAATAAAAAATAATAAAAAACACTAAAAAATAATTAAAAACACTAAAAAATTAATACAATAAAATACCATAATAACAAAAAATAACTAAAAATTATACAAGAAAATAATAAAATATAATAAATAAAAAGATAACTTACAATAAAATTAATTAAAAAATACAAATAACATCAAATAAAAATTACACAACAATTTTTAACCAATACCACCACCACTTTGCCACAGCAACGCGTGTCCGCGCACAGCTAGTATATATATATATGTATATATATATACACATATATATATGTATATATATATACACACATACAGTAGAGTCTCACTTATCCAACACTCGCTTATCCAACGTTCTGGATTATCCAACACATTTTTGTAGTCAATGTTTTCATTATATAGTGATATTTTGGTGCTAAATTCATAAATACAGTAATTACTACATAGCATTACTGTGTATTGAACTACTTTTTGTGTCAAATTTGTTGTATAACATGATGTTTTGGTGTTTAATTTGTAAAATCATAACCTAATTTGATGTTTAATAGGTTTTTCCTTAATCTCTCTTTATTATCCAACATATTCGCTTATCCAACGTTCTGCTGGCCCGTTTACATTGGATAAGTGAGACTCTACTGTATATATATAACAGTTGCAGTTCCAATCAGTATATTCCATCAAAGACCTGCAGGAAAGACTCAAAAGCTCCATCCCCCATGACTACCTATTTCATTAACCAATTCATCAATTTATCTCCAATCAATCAATCATTCAATCAATCTATCCATTCAAAGGCCAACTTTCAACTTTCTTCCAGAACTTTTCCGGCTTCCCCTATTGGTCCATTCGAAGGCGTGGGCGTGGCCGCCGGCGGCCAATGGGCACGCGGGGAAAGCGCGAGGGTTCTGCACATGCGCACGGGCCCGGGCGTCGGTTTTAACGGAGACGAGCCGAAAAGAAGGAAGCAAGGAAGGAAAGGAGGAGGTCGCCATGGTTTCGTGGCTCCTCTGCCGCGTCGTCGTGTGAGTCCGCCGCCTGTTTGGATGCCCTCCTTTTCCCTCTGAAGTTTCCAGGCATGGCCCTCTGTCGGGGAGGCTTAAATTGTGCCTTCCAGCCTCACCGAAGGGGCTGGTTTGGATGGCCTTTAGGAGTCCCTTCTTACTCCAGCTCAGTATAGGCAGCCTGGGCTTCTCCCCAGTGGTTCCTCTTCTTCTTCCTGGAAAGAAGTGACTATTTGGGAGTCATAAAGAGGGGTCAGCCCTGGGCCCTGTTGTTGTTGTTGTTGTTGTTATTATTATTATTTATACCCCCACTTTATCTCTCCCAAAGGAGACCCAAAGCAGCTATGTATCTATAATAATAATAATAATAATTAGTATTGTCATTATTATGTTTATTTATACTCTGCTTTCTCTCTCCCCAAGGAGACTCAAAGCCGCTATGCATCTATTATTATTTTTATTATTATGTTTATTTATACACCACTTTCTCTTCCCCCAAGGAGACCCCAAGCTGCTATGCATCTATTATTATTATTATTATTATCCCAATTATTATGTTTGTTTATACTCCACTTTCTCTCCCCCCCAAGGAGACCCAAAGCTGCTATGCATCTATTATTATTATTATTATTATCCCTATTATTATGTTTGTTTATACTCCACTTTCTCTCCCCCCCCCCCCAAGGAGACCCAAAGCCGCTATGCATCTATTATTATTATTGTTATTATGTTTATTTATACTCCACTTTCTCTCTCCACAAGGAGACTCAAAGCCACTATGCATCTATTTATTATTATTATTATGTTTATTTATACTCTGCTTTCTGTCTCCCCAAGGAAACTCAAACCTGCTATGCATCAATTATTATTATTATTATTATTATTATTATTATTATTATTATTATTATGTTTATACTCCACTTTCTCTCCCCAAGATGACCCAAAGCCGCTATGCATCTATTATTATGTTTATACTCCACTTTCTCCCCCCCCCCCGAGGAGACTAAAGCTGCTATGCATCTATTATTATTATTATTATTATTATTATTATTATTATTATTATGTTTATTTATACTCCGCTTTCTCTCCCCCAAGGAGACTCATAGCCGCTATGCATTTATTATTATTATTATTATGTTTATTTATACACCGTTTTCTCTCTCCAGGGAGGCTCAAAGCGGCTTACATTAAAAGTATGACCACACAATTTAAAATATACAAATATGCGAACATTAAAACAGAATTAAACATAACAGTATTTAAACATTCACAATTTAAATCCATTAAAACATATTCAAAGCTAGAAATCACGGTTCTGTTAAACATCTTTATTAATGACTTGGATGAAGGTTTAGAGCAGGCATGGGCCAACTTGGGCCCTCCGGGTGTTTTGGATTTCAGAACCGGCTGTTAGCTGTTAGCCATTCAATGCAAATTAGGGTGATTAACTGGAACATTTACGCTGGCCTCCAACTGACAAGAGTTCTTCCCTCACCCTGAACTTCCCACAGATATATATAAACATTCCTTGCTTAGTTTTTCCATACCTCACAACCTCTGAGGATGCCTGCCATAGATGTGGGTGAAACGTCAGGAGAGAATACTTCTGGAACATGGCCACACAGCCTGAAAGACATACAACAACCCAATAATAATAATAATTTTATTTTTGTACCCTGCCTCCATCTCCCCGGGGGGACTCGGGGTGGCTTACATGGGGCTAAAGCCTGGGCAAATACAAAACAAACATAGAACGACATCAAATAACAAAAAACCAAGCACAAATGAAAATTAAAAATAACATAAAATAAAACCACACACATTAGTAAAACACAAATTAAAACACAGCAGTAAAGTCATAAAAGTGAACTGGGAAAAGTGCACTAAGTGAGTTTTGTAAACATGAGGAAGTTAAAAGTGCTATAGGATCATGGGAGAGCACCTTAAAATGGGAGTGAACCCTGTGGCTATATCAAAGGGATTATCAAAAACTTACAGCTACTCAATGATTCTGGCAATGAAAACCTTCGACAACACAATAATAATTATAATAATTATTTTGGAGAGGGTCTGGCAGTGTTTGCTTTCGCTCGAGACCTGTGATGGAGGAAGTACAGCCAAGGAGGAGCCGGTTTGGCTAGTCTGGTCCTGCCCCAATTGTGAAACTGGCCCTTCCTGTGTGGGAGGGGAACATCCCAGAAAGATGACTGGGTTTTTGACAGGTGTTTGAGCAGATCCCTGGGAGTCTAACTCTGTGATACCCCTCCCCTTTAATCCTCATTTGGGGCAGGGGCTTCCTTCCTTTGGAGCCACCATGGAAGCCCTGAAGGCCAAGGCGGTGCGCCAGGCCAAGAGGTACGGCCTCTGGCTCCTGGCTGGACTGTACCGCTGCTGGCCCGCTTTCCTGACCCCGCCGTTGCGTTACAGGCTCGTCTTTGGGATGCTCTACCCGGCCTACGCCTCCTACAAGGCTGTGAAGACAAAGAACATCCGGGAATACGTGAGTTTTTTGGGGGGGGGCATGCCGCCAACAAAGGGACCTCAAGATAATGCTTGGGGATGAGGTTGATTGTGTTGTGGTAATCTCTGAGCGGTTAGACTCAAATTAACCCTCTCTGGGCGAGATTCCACCAAAATCAACAGAGTAGCAAAAGCAAAGCTTTCAAATGCAACAGTTACTTACATGGGGCTAGCAAAGAGAAGCCTTTGACCATTTAGGATTGCAGTGGACTGCAGAGTCTCAATAAAAGTTCAAAAAGTATTTATTCAGGTAAAAAGAACTCCATTGTAGATAGAAAGGCTTGGGAGCTGTCTAGTCTACTCTAGACTGATTTCTAAGGAAAAATAAGAAAGGAAAAATAACAAACATCTAAATAGTTACATCTTGCCAGGAGAGATGGCGAGATGCTTCTTGTTAGCTAGAAGAACAAAGGGAGAAGAGAGAACCAAAATGGTTCCAACCTCATGGTCCAGTTTATTGAGGCCATAAAAGACATTCTGACCAATGAGAAGTTAGTGTCCCTAGAGATTCACATTTCTACTAACTTCAAAGTAAGGGATGTGACGTAAACAGGATAGAGTGAAACACAGTAAAGCCTGTCTAGGCATGCTTTGGAAACAGGGAAAGGATTCCCTCAATCTAACTCTTGAGTAGTCCAGGATGATTCCCAACAGATTGAATGCATTTGGTATCTCAAAGCAGAAGAAGAGGGTCTAGCTCAGGCATGGGCAAACTTTGGCTCTCTAGGTGTTTTGGACTTCAACTCCCACAATTCCTAACAGCCTCCCTCTTCGGAAGAAAGGGAAACTCACTCCTGGAAAAGTGATTATCATGGGGAAAAGAGGTCTCCACTGAAGCTTTATCCCCAGTCCTTTATTTCCACCACAAGCCACATTTTGCAAAATCCAATTCTCACAGGGACAGAAAGTGAGGGGAAATCTGAATAGGGGCCCAGACGTAAAGGAAATGGTACAAGGGTGTTCACCTTCCCCTATGCTCTCCAAACCCCCAAAAAGTATATATTTGGCCACTTTTTGTGGCCAAGGAGGAGAGAGAGATTGTGTTCACAGGATTCCGTTAACTCTTCCCTGCTTTGTTGGCAGGTGCGATGGATGATGTACTGGATCGTGTTCGCCCTTTTTATGGCCACTGAGACGGTTGCAGACACCTTTGTTTCCTGGTGAGTCTTCCTGACCGCAATCTGAGTTGTGTACCCCAATTTCACATTTCCTCCCTGGTCTCGGATGCTTTGCCGGACTTGGGAAGCCTGCTCCTGGCTCTTGGCTCTGCCTCTCTCTTCCCACAACAAAGCCTTGAGTCGCATTTGGTTTGTTTTGCTGTTAGTTTGCAACTGCCATGGCATTCAGGGCTTTCCTCTATACATCACTCTGTAGCAGGTTTGGCAATTTGGCTGGCCGTTGGGCAGCCTTTGACATGAAATGTGCTTAATGTACTGTACATATTCGAGTATAAGCCTAGTTTTTCAGCCCTTTTTTAAGACTGAAAAAGCCCCCCTCGGCTTATATTTGGGTGAGGGTCCTGGTTGGCTTATATTTGGGTCAGCTTATACTTGAGAATATATGGTACATTTATTATTTTTCTCTATTATTGTTGCTACTATTACATTTATTTTACTCTGTTTTTATTATTATTCATACATTTATTATTTTACTCTATTTATTATTACATGTATTATTTTCCTGTATTTATTATTGTTATTACATGTATTTTATACTATTATTATTAAAAGGATACATAAGCACATTTACATTGAAGAAGATGAGAATAATGATTTAATCAGAGTTAGATGGTCTTATCTTAAATTTGAGCTTTATGTAAATATTCAAAAACATTTAACCTGCGGATGCCTCAATTAATGTAATTTTATTGGTATCTATTTTTATTTCTGAAATTTACCACCCTCAGCTTATACTGGAGTCAATGTTTTCCCAGGTTTTTTTGTGGTAAAATTAGGTGCCTTGGCTTATATTTGGATCGGCTTATACTTGAGTATATAGAGTATATTTATATGTGTATGAATGTCTTAATGTAATCTGGTTTTATATCTATGAGCCGCCCCGAGTCCCTCTGGGGAGATGGTGGCGGGGTATAAAAATAAAATTATTATTATTATTATTATTAATCTAATTTTAAATTGAATTGGAATGTTACTGTGATTGTTTATATATGCCTTTTACATGGTAAGCCGCCCTGAGTCCCCTTATTGGGTGAGAAGGGCGGGGTAGAAATATTGTAATAAATAAATAATCAGAGACTAAACAGCCAAGGGGAGTTTGGAAACGGGCAAAATCCAGAACCGTTATGCCTTTGATTCGCTTGCTGTTTAAATGTGTGAGAGTCATGTTTTTTACATGTAGCAAACCTCCTCCCCTTCATCAAAATGTGCTCGCGTTGTTTACCAGGGATTGCGACAGTCCCAACGGTGACCTGGATCTTCTTAAAACCACACCCACACTTTCTGCATTCCACTTGCATTCACACTCTGTACATTCCTTCCAAGGAGTCCAGGGAATTAAGACTTGTTCTCTATTTGTTCTTCCCTGGAAGTGACCTAAGGAGGAAGGCAAGACTGGCCCAAGGCTGACCCTTGCCCCCCTCATTTCTCCCAGTGGGAGAGATTGTACCTGGCCTTCTGGTCCCTTGTGTAAAGTAGCTGGAAACTGACGTGCGCATTAGATTTGATGGCGCACGAGACTCGAGTCAATATGTGTAAATACAGAGAAGTAAGTTCTCCTTGTCTTCGGAGGTGGAGGCTGCCCTCCCGTCCTCATGGCCCTGCCTTTTCCTCCGTCCAGGTTCCCCTTCTACTACGAGATCAAGATGGCCTTTGTGGTGTGGCTCCTGTCTCCTTACACCCGGGGAGCCAGCCTGCTCTATCGCAAGTTCATCCACCCCACGCTCTCCCGCAAGGAGAAGGTAAAGGGCCCACACGGGTCTTCTTCCAGGGAAAGGGATGGGCGGGAGGGAAGGAGGACGATGTCTGTCTGAAGGCTGCACCCCTTTCCAATGTGAGGAGAGGCAAAGGCATATACTGATAGGATTCCATAGAAGCTGGTGTCTGCCACATCATTGGGGGTATAGCTGCTCTCTAGGCTTCTGGACTAAGGAGTTAGCCAAGATGCAGAATTGCCACTGCAACTTGGAGAGCTCCCATGAAGTTCAGAGTTAAAGTCCCTCCGTAGTCATTTGGGGTGATTCGCTTCTCTCCCGGCCCCTTTCCCTGCTTCTTCCTTTGCAGGAAATTGACCAGTTAATCCTCCAGGCCAAAGAGCGCAGCTACGAGACCCTTGTGAGCTTCGGGAAGAAGAGCCTCAACGTGGCTGCCACGGCTGCCGTACAGGCCGCCCACAAGGTCAGGATGTTGGGTTGTGTTGTTTATTATGTCTGCCTTTCCCACTGCAAGTGCTGTCTGTAAGCCTCCTTGAGTCTCCCTTGGGGTAGAGAAAGGCGGGATATAAATATGGCAAACAAATAAATAAACCTGGCAAAATGGCACTACCTAGAAGAATCCTCCACCTTGTGCGACTGTGGAGCAGAACAAACAACTCTGCCTCTGTATGCATCCGCTCCCCGGATTTGAACCTGGGACCTTTCGGTCTGCAAGTTCAGCAGCTCAGCGCTTTAACACACTGAGCCACCGGAGGCTCCTAATATACAATTATAATAGTGTGTTATTATTATTACTATTATTATTATTATATTACATTATAATATTATTATCAATATTATATGTATATATAATATATTATTAGTATATCATAATTTGAGTATTATATATTATATACTTGCCCACAATGCCCTGCCTCAAGCACAGAGGAAGAACTGTTTAAAGCTATAGACAATGCGGTCGCTTTTGCCTGTTTTTCATCAAAAACTATTTAGCCGCTCTATTTTTATCAGTTTTATACTTATTTATGCAATGCTTTTGACATGAAAAAGGAGCCTTCGGTGGCTCAGTGTGTTAAAGCACTGAGCTGCTGAACCTTCAGACGGAAAGGTCCCGGGTTCAAATCCCGGGAGCGGAGTGAGCGCCCGCTGTAAGCTCCAGTTTCTGCCAACCTAGCAGTTCGAAAACATGCCAATGTGAGTAGATCAATAGGGGAAGGTAACGGCGCTCCATGCAGTCATGCCAGTGGCCACATGACCTTGGAGGTGTTTACGGACAACGCTGGCTCTTCGGCTTAGAAATGGAGATGAGCACCAACCCCCAGAGTCGGACACGACTGGACTTAATGTTGGAAACCTTTACCTTTACCTTTGACATGACATAAATAAAACCTTGATCTTGGGAGAGAGAGGGGGAATCTTTTCAAAAAGAAGCCTCACTGTTCTTCTCTCCTGCTCCCTTTTCCTGTCTTCTACTCAGAGCCAAGGAGCCCTGACCGGACGCCTGCGCAGCTTCAGCATGCAGGACCTGCGCTCCATTCCTGACGCTGCGCCCGTCCATTACTCCGACCCGCTCTACCTGGAGGAGGACCAGCTCCGGCGACGGCCGATTGGTACGAGCGATGGGGAATGGCTGCGTATGGGATCCACTAGCAGCAGAGGCTCTCCGCAGTTGCTGACCTGGCCTTTTTGTCCTGCAGGATGGAGGGCTGCTCCCCAGCCGCAGGGCTCTGATAGCAATGAGGAGGACTGTTGGTCAGACTCGGGCCTCTCCGCCGGCCCCCGGCTACAGAGCAAGGAGCCTGGGCTGCCAAAACCACTGGCCAGGAGCCAAAGCCTCCGCGTCGTGAAGAAGAAGCCCCCCACCAAAGAGGTGAGGCCCTTGTAGGCAGAGTGGTGGGATTTTCCGTGCTCCTTTTAGAGATAGTTATCGTACAACCTGAAGGGAACCCTAAGGGACATCTAGTCCAGCCCCCAGCTATGCAGGCAGCATCCATGACAGATTGCCAACTCACCTCAGTGTGAGCTGTTAACAAGGGGGAGGGGAAGCAGAACTTAAGCAGACATTTTTTAAATAAACCTGCATCTTATTTATTTACAGTATTTATATTCCGCCCTTCTCACCCCAAAGATGACTCAGGGTGGATCACATTGTACACATATAAGGCAAACATTCAGTGCCATATAACATAGAACAGAGACAGACGCAGAGGCAATTTAAACCTTCTCCAGCTTCCTGAGGGTCTGCTTAATTCTGGCCAAAGTGGGAGCAGCAGCTTCATCATCCACTGCAATGGCAACTTCCTCATTCCAACAGCAGCTAGATAATTTTTATGGTGTCGTAAATTAGCCTCCCCACATATAAGTGGTACCTAAATTTACTACTTGATAGATGCAACTATCTTTCAGGTTGCTTAGGTTAGCAATGAGCAGGGGCTATATTTTATTTTTAATTGTCAGGTGCTCACCCCGACATGGGCTGGCCTCGAACTCATGACCTCTTCGTCAGAGTAATTTATTGCAGCTGGCTGCTAACCAGCCTGTTCCACAGCCCGGCCCCAATCTTATGTTTAATCTGTTTCGTGTATTTTAATATGTGTCTTAAAATATGTCTTAATATGTGTTTTGGAGCACCCAGTGGCACAGTGTGTTAAAGCGCTTAGCTGCTGAACTTGCAGACCGAAAGGTCACAGGTTCGAATTCGGGGAGCGGAGTGAGCGCCTGCTGTTAGCTCCAGCTTCTGCAAACCTAGCAGTTCAAAAACATGCAAATGTGAATAGATCAATACTGTGTTTCCCTGAAAATAAGACAGTGTCTTATATTAATTTTTGCTCCCAAAGATGCTCTAGGTCTTATTTTCAGGGGATGTCTTATTTTTCCATGAAGAAGAATTCACATTTATTGTTGAACAAAAAAGAGAGAACATTTATTATATGCTGTATAGTAGTTGTCATCACAAACCAGCATAACCAGACTAACTGTGAATCCTATCAAGAATTTCTTGTTACTACCATTATTTCCATGTACAACACTCTATGGTACGTACATTTGCCGATACTGTATGCTCTAGTGTTCTGTTCGGCAGGCATGTTTCCAAACAAAACCTTTGCTAGGTCTTACTTTCGGGGGAGGCCTTATATTTAGCAACTCAGCAAAACTTCTACTAGGTCTTATTTTCTGGGGATGTCTTATTTTAGGGGAAACAGGGTAGATACCACTCCGGTGTAAAGGTAACAGTGCTCCATGCAGTCATGCCGACCACATTACCTTGGAGGTGTCTACGGACAATGCCGGCTCTTTGGTTTAGAAATGGAGATGAGCACCGACCCCCAGAATTGGACACGACTAGGCTTAACGTCAGGGGAAACCTTTACTAATACAGTAGAGTCTCACTTATCCAACATAAATGGGCCGGCAGAACGTTGGATAAGCGAATATGTTGGATAATAAGGAGAGATTAAGAAAAAGCCTATTAAACATCAAAATAGGTTATGAGTTTACAAATTAAGCACCAAAACATCATGTTAGACAACAAATTTGACAGAAAAAGTAGTTCAATGCACATTCATGCTATGTTGTAATTACTGTATTTATGAATTTAGAACCAAAATATCATGATGTATTGAAAACATTGACTACAAAAATGCATTGGATAATCCAGAACGTTGGATAAGCGAGTCTTGGATAAGTGAGACTCTACTGTATATGTCTTGTCGAAATACGTTTTAATATGTTTGTTTTAAAGAATGTTTTTAGGTGGGTGTTGTGCAATGTTGTAACACGCCTCAAGTTGTGAGGAGAGGTGGGCAAGAAATAAAATTGATTATAGTATTATTATTGTCCCATATGGTTAAAATACCCCACATTCCTCTCTTTGCAGGGCTCCGTGCGGTTGGTGCGCAGCCGCCCCAGGAAGAAGGTGGTCGACCAGGAGAACTAGAGGCCGCATCAACCTTGAAGGATAGTTGGATTCACCTGGCTGCTCATGGTGCTGCCTCCAGCCCAAGGAATGCCTCTATTTCGTACTTTTGCCTTCAAGGTGGCCACATCCAAAGAGGTCAAGAGTATGTTGCCAGCTTTGGCAGCAGAGGAAACAGCTGCTGGAAGGACCGCGGCTTTTAATGGGGAGATCTCCAGGAGTCCCTTCCTCATTCCCTGCAATTTCTAAGGGGCCAGACTTTGCAGGGCTCATCCTTCGGTGCCTTTAATCCAAAGTGCCCTTTTCGGTGTTCTCTCTGTGCCTCTTCGCCTTTTCCACGTGCCTTTTCTCAGCCTCAAATGCACTGTTATGCCATTGAAACGGCCTGCCTTTCCGAAGGGCAGGGACCCTACAGGTGGGTGCCAAAGAGCATGGAGACGGGCCTCTCTTCCCGAAACGCCTTGGGTTCGGCCTCAGAGCTGGGCCTTTGGTTTTGAGGTCGTGGCCGATGACAAGCCAACACAAACTTGCAATCTCTTGGGCTCCCGTTTTGCCGCAGAAGGACATTAGTCCGGCTCAATGGCTCACGTTCCCTTCTCTCTGTGAAAACACTAACTTGGCTACTACTTGAAGACCACAGGCTCAGACACTTAAATGTATTTGTAATGTTTTTAATGTTATTTTTAAATAAACACATTTTGTCTTGTAAGGTGGCTTTCAGTGCTATTTATTTTAATATTGCTGTTATGAATACAGTAGAGTCTCACTTATCCAACATAAATGGGCCGGCAGAACGTTGGATAAGCGAATATGTTGGATAATAAGGAGGGATTAAGCAAAAGCCTACTAAACATAGGCTCAAATTAGGTTATGATTTTACAAATTAAGCACCAAAACATCATGTTATACAACAAATTTGACAGAAAAAGTAGTTCAATATGCAATAATGCTATGTAGTAATTACTGTATTTACGAATTTAGCACCAAAATATCGCGATGTATTGAAAACATTGACTACAAAAATGTGTTGGATAATCCAGAATGTTGGATAAGTGAGACTCTACTGTAATAATATAAATAATATATCAATTTATGTCTATTTATATTAAAATGTAAATAATAATAATTATTGTTGTTAATAAAATAGGAACTGATAAAATAAAAACGATGAAAATGAACAAAATCTGGCTTTAAAAAAAACTCCAAAATCAGGACTGTATATTTATTTATTTATTTCCAATATTTATATCCCACTCTTCTCACCTGAAGGGACTCAGGGCGGCTTACAACAATGGCAACAATTCGATGCCTACACAAAAACAATATCAAACAATACATAAAATCAATTAAAACTATTAAATACAATATAAAATTACAATATATAAATTTAAAACATAGAGGACAGCATTCAGAAAACAGGAGAATTTCAGACAGGAAACCATCAGGGCCTGCTAACACCTCCCAACAAAGGATTCTCCCCCAGGCAGGAAGCAGCCAGGCTTTGAAGCTGCAAGGCACTTTGATGCTAATCAAGATGATTAATTGCAACATTCACACTTGCTTTAAACAGACGAGTTCTTTCTCCCACCCTGGACATCATTCCATAGATATATAAACCCAACTTGCCTAGTTTCCAACAGACCTCACAAACTCTGAGGATGCTTGCCATAGATGTGGGTGAAACGTCAGGAGAGAAGACGTCCCGAAAAACTCACAGCAACTCAATATTCAACCTGTTTACAGTTTTCATTGATTCCTTGCTTCCTTGACTCGGAAACTGGAACTAGATTGATCTCTCTACTTTTTCTATCTATCTTCTCAGAAATACTCTTCGCTTAGGCTCCGCCCCCTAGGAGCGCGCTTTCAAGTCTGCGTGTGATGTCACTACGCGCGCCCCATGGCGAATGCGCAGTGCCTAGCGCGGTTACATTCAAACAGGACAAGCGGCGGTAGAAAGGAGCTCGGCGGCATTTGAGGCGTTCGTCGCCGGAGAAGCGGCAGCGGCGGCGAAGACTCGTATGGCAGGCGGGAGAGGTAAATAGAGACCGGTTCCTTGAGAATTAAAGTCCGAAAGAGATGAAAGGCCTCTGCGGCCTAGTCAGGCCTTCGCTTTTTTGACGGAGGGAAGGGAAGACGTTTCCGATTGGTCAAGAAGGGGAAGGCTCAGCCAATAGGTGGTGCTGAAATATGGAACTCTGCCAGGAGGCGTGCTGAATGGACAAGGCGCGAGCGCGAATGTTGATAGCCGCTCGCTGATTGGGCAGGGCTTTCTTCCCGAGCTGTGGTTCAAGTTTACATAAAAGTCCATATTATTATTATTAGTGGGTTGCTGTGAGTTTTCTAGGCTGGCCATGTTCCAGAAGCATTCTTTCCTGACGTTTCGCCCACATCTATGGTGGGCTTCTTTAGGGATTGTGGGGTCTGTTGGAAACTAGGCAAGTGTGGTTTATATACAGTAGAGTCTCACTTATCCAAGCTTCACTTATCCAATGTTCTGTATTATCCAACGCAGTCTGTCTTTTAGTAGTCAATCTTTTTGTAGTAAATGTTGCAATGTTTTGGTGCTAAATTCGTAAATACAGTAATTACTATATAACATTACTGTGTATTGAACTGCTTTTTCTGTCAATGATGTTTTGGTGCTTAATTTGTAAAATCATAATGTAATTTGATGTTTAATAGGCTTTTTAAAAAATCCCTCCTTATTATCCAGGCTCTACTGTAGTTCAATACTCAGTAATGTTATGTTGTAATTACTGTATTTACGAATTTAGCACCAAAATTTCATGATATATTGAAAACATTGACTACAAAAATACCTTGGATAATCCAGAACCTTGGATAAGCAAGTGTTGGATAAGTGAGACTCTACTGTAAATAAATAAATAACCTTCACTTTGTTAGTAAAACCTAATGACTGTGTTGGGAAAGGATGCATATTTCAAAAGTGCATCACTGCCATGAAATGGTTGGAAAGCTCTGGTGTAGATGACGCCCCAAGCCTCTCCTGTCTTTACTTCTTCTGTTGTCTCTCCCAAAGTGGAATGAAGGCAGAGGGGAAATCAAGGATTTCATCCTGCTGGAATATATATCTGACAAGCGGCTTTCTTCCTCTCTCCCAGTAGCAATGAGCTCCTCAACCCCGCAGTCAGCTGGCCACAAAGGAAACACCTCTTCCGACAGTGTGTTTGTGTCTCCTGGCACCAGGCGGCAGCCCCTGAGTTCCTCTGGGACCCCTGTCTTGGAGAACTTCCCTGACAATGATGATGAGCGGGAAAGGAAGCAGCGGCGGCGCTCCAGAATTGTTGACCTGCAGTTTAGCACTGACTCGTCTCTGCCCATACAATCTCCCTCCAACAAGTAAGAGCAGATTTTGGGGAAAAAAGGGACTTTGTGCATATGTGTGCAGTCGTTTCTTACACTAGAATGCTGCAGTCAGCTCTCCATAATCTCTAAGTTTAGCACTTTACCCAGTTCGTCTTATTCCCTCTACTTGGGTGCCAAATCCATGTTTTTACTATGATTATCATTTTATATTTTATCATGTTTAGAGTGTTAATTTAATTTTTGTGTCTGTATTTTCTGATGTCATTTTATTTTGGTTTGTTGTATTACCTGGCCCTGGCCCCATGTAAGCCGCCCCGTGTTCCTGTGTGGAGATGGAGGCGAGGTATAAAAATAAAGTATTATTGTTATTATTATTATTATTTAGGGAGTCAGAACCCCTCTGAAAGTGAATTTAAAAATCCTGAAAACACCTCTTTAGAAATCTTAGTCCTACAATCCAACTCTGTGGTCTATTTTGGAACGTTTACCATAGAATCCTGCTGTGGGACCTACAAATGCCTAGAGAAGTGATCTCCTTAGTGGTCTCTATGTCTTTTATGGCAGCAGTTGACCATATAGTTGTCCTGGAGGACCTAGAGATACCAAAAGAGAACACACTAATCTAGTCCGCAAACAATCAAATCAGGAAAAGAAACCTGCCAATGTGGAATGCTGACTATATAATGTAGCTTGTAAACATACTTCCAATGTATTTTTAAAAACACACTTGCCAGTCCATCGCACAAAGTTATGTTTTGCTTTCTAATTTGCATTTCTGAGTGTTTGCAATTCTTCTGCTTTGTTCTCTAGGCATGCGGAAACGTCATTGCCAGCGATCCCACAACTGTCAAACGCCCAAATTGCAGATCATTATTCCACATGCATTAAACTGTCATCAGAAAATGTAAGTCCGCCTTCCGTTCATTAAGGTCAGAGCCTGTTCTTTAGTGGTGCTGAATTTTAAGATTATTTTAAAGTGCAGAATACACTTTTGACTTCAAATCAAAGAGTATTGCTGTCCGTAAGTGCAAAATTACTGTTCTCTCTTCCAGAAAATTACCACGAAGAATGCATTTGGCTTGTTCCTCATTGACTACATGGCAGAAATACTGAAGCAAAAGGATTCAGAACTTACCAACTTTAAGGTTAGCAGCCTTTCCAATCCGGTTTTCTGTGACAAGGAGAACACGCTAGGCAAATCTGAAAGGGTTTTGCTTATAATTCTGGGCATTCCTATGGGATTGTTTTGGTACTTAATTACTGCTTTCTTTATCTGGTAAAATTCCAGCTGCAAATTTAAATGCAAGATGGACCTGATTTTAAAATAGGTTTGTTGGCACCCTTCTTTTCTGCTTTAGTCATTCTCACCTGGAATAACCCTTTATCCAGTTCTGGGCCTCACAATTCAACAGAGATAATGAGTCTAAGTTGGAATGTGTCCAGAGAAGGGAGACTAAAATGACCAAAGGTTTGCAAACAATAAATTTATCTGAGGAGCGGCTTAGGAAGCATCTGTTTAGCTTGGAGAAAAGAAGTCTCAGAGAAGGGGACATGACAGCCATATTTAAATATCTGAATGGATATCCCATACTGGAGGGCTTGGGAGTGGAGGCTAACCCACCCACATGGGAGTTGTAGTTCACCCTGCATCCAGAGAGAACCCCACCAATAACGGATCGGGCCTTTTCCAAATAACCCAGGCATCGCCGGTTCCCAAGCTAGCATTTAATTATCTGGAGCTGATGTGATCTATCCAATGCAATGGTCATCTCTGCCGAAAGGAGCGGCAATAAAATGAATAATGCAAAATAAATTAATAAAGAGGAATTAATAAAGGAGGTTTGCAGACCGGATTTTTGTTCTCGCAGCCCACGGCTGGGCCGTGGGCCACAGGTTGAGAACCACTGATGTAAGCGGACATGTCCGTCACATACACAGATACACATTTTCATTTTTATGCTATACATAAATAGGGGTATAACATCTAGATCCAGAGAAGTCATGCTACCCCTCTATTCTGGCTTGGTCAGGCCACACCTGGAATCTCACTGTGTCCAATTCTGGGCACCGCAGTTGAAGGGAGATGTTGACAAGCTGGAAAGCGTCCAGAGGAGGGTGACTAAAATGATTAAGGGTCTGGAGAACAAGCCCTATGAGGAGTGGCTTAAAGAACTAGGCATGTTTAGCCTGCAGAAGAGAAGGCTGAGAGAGACATGATAGCCATGTACAAATACGTGAAGGGAAGTCATAGGGAGGAGGGAGCAAGCTTGTTTTCTGCTGCCCTGGAGACTAGGACACGGAACAATGGCTTCAAACTACAGGAAAGGAGATTCCACCTGAACATTAGGAAGAACTTCCTCACAGTGAGGGCTGTTCGGCAGTGGAACTCTCTCCCCCGGGCCGTGGTGGAGGCTCCTTCTTTGGAGGCTTTTAAGCAGAGGCTGGATGGCCATCTGTTGGGGGTGCTTTGAATGTGATTTCCTGCTTCTTCGCAGGGGGTTGGACTGGATGGCCCATGAGGTCTCTTCCAACTCTACGATTCTATGATTCTATGATTCTTTTTTAAGATACAGTGGGGTCTTACTGGACCTCCTTTTCAAAGTGGTACCAAAAGCCCACAGGAGTTTGAGACCAGAAAGAGACAAAACCAAGGAATGGATCATACAATCATACCAGTTGGAAGAGACCACAAGAACCATCCAGTCCAACTCACTGCCATACAGGAAGATACTATCCAAGCCCTCCTGACAGATGGCCATCCAGCCTCTGCTTGAAAAAAAACTCCACTGTACTCAGTAGGAGCAGCATATTGCACTGCTTCTTTTCATTGATGAGAGCCCACCTGAAGTTGAAAGCATCTTCATTGCCCTTCTCAAACCTGAGCCCTCCCTGTGATGTCCTCCTTTTCCATCCCTCCCACAGGTGGCAGCTGGGACCCTCGATGCCAGTGCGAAGATCTACGCAGTGCGAGTTGATGCTGTCCATGCTGACGTTTACAAAGTTCTGGGGAGGCTGGGCAAAGAATCAGAACCAGCAGGACCCACAAATGGCCAGGATACAGGTTGGTTGTGTGGGGTTTAGAATGGAATGCATTGGGATTGTTCAAACGTGTAGAGTGAATGTGTTTAATATTGGGCTAATGGATTATGACCAAGTAGATTTCCTTAAAATAACATGTTTGTTTTACTCATACCTTCATGTATTTAAATATACAGGTACATTTCTTGTCAGATTAAACTTTAAAATGTTTCAGTTTATATCTTTAACAGTCTCTTCAAAACTGTATTGTTCTGGACAACTCTTTTTAATAATGGTCTACTTCCAAAGAACTCAAGCCCCAACTGATTTCTAACTTCTAACACTGGCATAGAGGAGGCTTGAGAAGGTTACTATCTCCAACATTTAATATGCAAGGCCCCAGTTTCACTCCTGAGCCATCTCTCCTTGTATTTAAAATTGTTCAGCTAGAGAAAACTTCCCTGACTAGTGGGAAACCTGAAGAATCCCAGAGCCTTTTAAGTCCAATACTGAAATCATTACACCAATGTAACACTGTCTCTATATCTACATGTTAGCCTATGGGTTTCTTGGAAATTATTGAGTGCCTCAGTGACCAAGAAATGCAGAAAGCCCTTCCGTGTTGTATTCTCCCAACCCTAAATGTTGTCAATAGGCACTTGTACAAATCTTTTCTGATGCTGCAGATGCTCTACATATAACTGGGAGAGCAGACAGATTTTTTTGCTCAAAAAAGAATACAGGACAATTCACTTTCACCAATGTATAAATTACTATCTGCTTGGTTTTAGCTTAATTTCAGAAACATAGAGTATTAATACTCCGTTGCCCAACTTTTTGGAGAATGTTTACAACTCCAGATATTTCCCTTGAATGTCCCTGAAGAACGCATTTTCTCCATGTAGCCTGAAATGCATTGGTCTTTCAAAAAGAATAAACAGCTCATCAGTTATTTTTGAAGCCCGTCTCCTTTTTGTTTCCTGTTTATGTGCATATCTTTCAGTGATCTCTGTCTACTTTAGCTTAAGTCCATTCAAAAGTGCATTTAGCCCATTTAAGATTGCAACTTTTCCTGCAGGTGAAGCAGATGGAGACCTTGAAAGTTCAAAGAAAAATACACGCAAAAGGAAGCGTCTGTACAAAACCATTGAAAAGAATCTGAATAACATCAATGCGTCTGAGACAGATCGTAGAGTTGGGGTATGAAAAGCTGCTCTGACGATGATTCTCCGTCCTCCCCTTTCTTTTGGCATTTCCTCAAATTACAGATTAGATTTCTGTAACCTTCATTTAATATCATGTTTCGGTGCACTGTCTAGGGCAGTGATGGCCAACCTATGACACGCGTGTCAGCACTGACACGCCTAGCCATTTTTGCTGACACGCTGCTGCATGCAGATTGATTGGATGACTAATGTCTTTTGTGGCCAAATTTAGTGTGATTTGGTCCAGTGGTTTTGTTGTTTACTCCATGGGAATTATGCACATTACATTTATATATATATATATAATTCTATTATTATTCTATTATTATTGTAGTATATTATTATATTACTACTATTATATAATTATATTATTCATTATTCATGACTACATTGAAACTACAATAGAGAGAAATCAGCGTGGAAACTGCAAGAGGTACCATAGATTGTTGTACATGTAAATAATTGTAGTAAATAGTTTTTGATTTATTAAATACAGTTATATATTACAATTATATATTTTTGTTACTTAAACTATATATATTGTGAAATTATGGTTTTTTTCTTGAAGTGACACACCACCCAAGTCATGCTAGGTTTTTTGGTGAATTTTGACACACCAAGTGCAAAAGGTTGCCCATCATTGGTCTAGGGAGTTAAGCCCCAACTTGGAAATTTCTTTCACTTTAGTATTTAAACCTGGTCTTCTGTGACTTTTCCTCCTGTAATTTACGTCCAGATCGACCCCATGTTCCAGCAAACAGTGGCCTCCTTCGATGAGTGCAGCACAGCCGGGGTTTTCCTCACCACGCTCCGCACCCACAGTGACCTCAGTGAAGCCCTGTTCGATTCCATGGTGACGCCGCTGTCTTCTGTGGCTTCAGAGGCACCACATTCATCAGCTGTGAAAATGGCAGGCTTGAGAGGTATGGACTAAAAACCATTTGCTCAGTTTCCATTGTATTTGACTTTATAGCACCAGAAAGAGACAACACATGGACTGTGAAACTCCCTGGAAAGAGAAATTAGACTGTCTCCATTTGCTGGCAGATGATGGTGTCCTTCTGCATGGCTTTGAATCCATTTTCTCTTTATTGTATTGTATGTATGGTTTGTTTTTGTGCTGTCCTTAAACATGTTTAAAAGTTACAGTCCAACCCCTGTACTACAGAAACCGTTTCTCCATCTTTCCCTACCTGCATCTGATAAAATATGTTTTCTATTGCCATATATATTCGAGTATAAGCTGACCCGAATATAAGCCGAGGCACCTAATTTTACCACAAAAAAACTGGGAAAACATTGACTCCAGTATAAACCGAGGGTGGTAAATTTCAGAAATAAAAATAGATACCAATAAAATTACATTCATTGAGACATCAGTAGGTTAAATGTTTTTGAATATTTACATCAAGCTCAAATTTAAGATAAGACTGTCCAACTCTGATAAAATCATTATTCTCATCTTCTTCAATGTAATTGTGCTTATGTATCTTTTTAATAATAATAGAGTAAAATAATACATGTAATATTAATAATAATAATAATAAATACAGGAAAATAATACATGTAATAATAAATAGAGTAAAATAATAAATGCAATAATAATAAGATCAGAGTGAAATAATAAATGTATTAATAATAATAAAAATAGAGTAAAATAAATCTAATAGTAGCAACAACAATAGAGAAAAATAATAAATGTACCATATATTCTCGAGTATAAGCTGACCCAAATATAAGCCAATCAGGACCCTCACCTGAGTATAAGCCGAGGGGGGCTTTTTCAGTCTTAAAAAAGGGCTGAAAAACTAGGCTTATACTTGAGTATATACAGTTTTTTTCTAGGTTTTTGATTCTGTGGCATACTTCTACTTGAGGTCACCATAGAGTCATGCTGGCAAATTCCTGGAGACGTTCTAATGCAGGATAAGATGCCAGGTTGCCACATTGCAACATAGACCAGGGCCAGATATTCTTGTCTGAGAGCACACATAGGAATATATTATTGTATACTGTGTTGTTGAAGGCTTTCATGGCCAGAATCACTGGGTTACAGTGAGTTTTCTGGGCTGTCTGGCCATATTCCAAAAGGTTATGATTTCTAACAAGGTCATGCTTTCCCAAAAATTAGGAAGCCCTGCAAACATTGATTTGTTGGTGGTTTAGTTCGTTATACCCCAGAGGTTTTTGCTATTGAGTAGTATGGTAGGATAAATGCTCGGAATAGTTTTTTTATGCCACAAACTTTACTTGTTATCCTTTTCAGCTGTTCTTCTGCAATGTGCCGAAAAGCGGCCCCTTTGCCCTTCGCTGGCTGGCTTTCGGTTTTCTGAGTGGGACAGTGCCTCCCATAATGAGGTAAGTTAACCTGGCTGTCCCTTTGCATCAGACTGAGGTACTGGATCCTGACCCATGGTGTGGCGGGATAAAAATAAAGCAAACAAAATAAATAAATAGTTTTGAATAGACACATCTAGCCTTATAAACACGTCATCTGTAATCACAGATAGACTTGGTGCTATTTGAATTTGTATCCTGGCCATCAGGTTTTGTTGATAATGCAAGTTTTTTGAGCATTTAACCAGAGAGACAATTAAAGCTTCACAATTATATCTGAACAGTATACACAACATTTGTTTCTCCCAATTTTGAAATCTGGTCTAAAGTTGTCTTCATTTGGACAAGGAAGGTGGGCTTTATTGGGCCCTTTTTTCCCCTCGTTCATAAAACCTTTGATAATGTTTAAGGCATTAACTAAACTGATTGCTCATTACTTTGTCACTTTAATGTTGACATTCTAATTGGTTCGCGGCGGGGTTGTTAAATTGATTGTACGACCCTTTTTTAAATTAGTGGCTACTGCTACGTTTTACTGAGCATTTTATTTAATTTGAGTTTTGCTTTTGTTAATTTCTGTATCTTGTGGTTTTATGTAAATTGGCGTGTTATTGATGTTGATGTACTGTATTTTACGTGTTGTATAGCACCATTGTAAGCCGTCCCGAGTTCCTATTGGGAGATGGTGACAGGATATAAATAAAGTATATTATTATTATTATTATTATTATTATTATTATTATTATCTTCAGTCAGTCTCAGCACTTTTGGAAAAGTTTAAGAAGAGCAACCAGGTGTTTGACATCAACGCAGAGGTCGACAGTGACCCCGGGGATCCTCTGATGGAAGACGATTTTGATGCGGACAACATGGACAACACTGTTGCAAATGATCTTGGGGAATTTTCAGAAAACATTGAGGCTTGCAGAACCGCACCAAGAAACTCAAAGTACATTTGGGTTGGGAAGTTTTGACCAAAAGTTCATGTGCAGGGTCTGGGAGGGGATTGAGCTCAAGCATTTATTTCACAACACCATTTATGTGTTTTAAATGCAATTTTTTATCCTGTATTTTTGTTTCAATTGATATATTGTATTACTGTTTTATCTTTTTATAGTGTGATTTGTATTATGTTGCCTATATTTTGTCCTATGTTGTTTGGGCCTCTGCCCCATGTAAGCAGCCCCGAGTCCCCGCGGGGAGATGGTGGCGGGATATAAATAAAGTTTTATTTATTTATTATTTATATAACACAGTGATGGGTGGACTTTGGTTGGATTATATGAGTCTACACTGTTTTATACTCCAGTTCAAAGCAGATAATCAGGATTTTATATGGCAGTGTAGAATGGGGCAATGTCTGAAGCTCCATCTACAATGCCATATAATGTAGTTTCAGGATATTGGAAATAACTGTACCCAGTCTCTGGGCATATATCCTATTGGAAATACATGGTAATTATAACCTTATTGAAAAGGAAAAATGATGTTACAGTATATCCAATTTGCAAATGTGAATCTCCATGAACACGTGGAGACCACCTTTTGAAAACTACTAATCAAGAAAAGCATGACCTTGCTAGAAGTCAACCTTTTGAATGATAATAATAATAATACTTTATTTTTATACCCCGCCTCCATCTCCCCTAGGGGACTCGGGGCGGCTTACATGGGGCCAAGCCCGGATAAAACAAACAAAGCAAAATAAAACAACATTAGAGAATACAAAAACACGACAATTAAAATGAACATTTCAAATAGGGAAATAATAAACATCATAAAAACATGGATTTGGCACCCAACTAAAAGGATAAAAGAACTGGGTAAAGTGCAGTGAGTAAATATTGTAAACAAGATAGTTAAAAGGTGCTACAATCCATGGGGAAACAAGCAATATTTGCAAGCATTTATGTAATGGCACACAGGTGACTCTGCTGTTAGATTGCAGAACCATGTCTCTGAACTGCCAAGGACAAAGACATACCACTACAAACATATGCAGGGTGTTTGAAAAAGAACTCCCTAGTTTCCATTTAATGTAAATGGAAACTAGGGAGTTCTTTTTCAAACACCCTGTATTTGGTTACCAGAGGATGGTTGTTTCTTTGAAGTTGAAATTGCAGTTGCAGTTGCAGTTTGGCCAAAAGATATACACTCCCTTAAAACCTCTTAGTTTAAAATATTCACTCAGATAAAAAAAAACAAAGTCTTCTTTGAAAAATAACATATCTTGTTTACTCTTGTTTACTCAAACATATTGTATTCATTCACTATATAGGCATATATCTTATTAAAGTTCAGTGATAGATAGTATATAGTTCTCTGTGTGTTGAGTATGCAGGGTATGATTCTTAATCAATAGTCCATAGTCTTTAGGTACAGTTGTTCACACATGAGGGATGATCAAGCCTACAATTTCTAAAGTCAGTGCTGTTTTTTTCCTCTAGAAAAGATGCTGTTCTTTTGGGAGAAGGAGACGTGAGCTCCATGTGCCTACAGCTGTCAATGAATCCCAGCGAATACTCGTACTTCAGCCCTCGGACCATGTCCATGTGGAGAGGCCCGGAGCACTGGCGCTTCAAGCTTCGCCAGCAAAGTATGTAAGCTTTTGGGAGCGAGATGGTGGGGGAGGTCGTGCCAAAGCATAGATAACATTTCTAGTTGTTAGCAAAGCAAATCTTCCTATGACAAATAAGGATCCAAGCCATATCCTGCTCCTCGAGTCAGGTTTGGTAGATCAATGTTGGGCTACATGTAATGTTGATGATGATAATAATAATACTGTATATACTCGAGTATAAGCCTAGTTTTTCAGCCCTTTATTTAAGACTGAAAAAACCCCCGTCGGCTTATACCCGGGTGAGGGTCCTGGTTGACTTATATTTGGGTCAGCTTATACTCGAGAATATATGGTACATTTATTATTTTTCTCTAATGTTGCTACTATTACATTTATTTTACTCTATTTTTATTATTAATACATTTATTATTTCACTCTGATCTTATTATTATTATTATTATTATTATTATTGCATGTATTATTTTACTCTATTGTTACATGTATTATTTTCCTGTATTTATTGTTATCATTATTACATGTATTATTTTACTCTATTATTATTAAAAAGATACATAAGCACATTTACATTGAAGAAGATGAGAATAATGATTTGATCAGAGTTGGACAGTCTTTATCTTAAACTTGAGCTTTATGTAAATATTCAAAAACATTTAACCTATTGATGCCTCAATTAATGTAATTTTATTGGTACAGTAGAGTCTCACTTATCCAACATTCGCTTATCCAACGTTCTGGATTTTCCAATGCATTTTTGTAGTCAATGTTTTCAATACATCATGATATTTTGGTGCTAAATTCGTAAATACAGTAATTACTACGTAGCATTACTGCGTATTGAACTACCTTTTCTGTCAAATTTGTTGTATAACATGATGTTTTGGTGCTTAATTTGTCAAATCATAACCTAATTTGGTGTTTAATAGGCTTCTTCTTAATCTCTCCTTATTATCCAACATATTTGCTTAACCAATGTTCTGCCGACCCGTTTATGTTGGATAAGTGAGACTCTACTGTATCTATTTTTATTTCTGAAATTTACCACCCTCGGCTTATGCTGGAGTCAATGTTTTCCCAGTTTTTTTGTGGTAAAATTAGGTGCCTCGGCTTATATTCGGGTCGGTTTATACTCAAGTATATATGGTAATAATAATAACAACAACATCAAAGGCATTAGGTTACAGAAACACCAGCAATAAAACTATGAGAGAAAATACACAAAAGGTATATGTCATCACAATTACTTGTATTCATGAGTAACAAACTCATTTTTTCCATAAATTTGTTAATACTGCAGCTTTCATTACCCTGTTTTATAGCATGATAGTTACTTGTATCTGGTTTTACTGGCTTGAAATACAAGGAGAATTGTCTCATTTCCACATAGTAGAACAACTACTTTCAAAACAGGGACTGCACAATTAAACAGGAAATCACACTTTCAAACCAGGAACAGGAAATATTTCAAACTAGCTTGGGTACCCGGCATTGCCTGGGTTATTTGAAAAAGTAGATTTTTTAATTGTACAAAATGCATAAGGTTATGGGTGAACTACAACTCATATAACAACAACAACAACAACAACAACAACACTTTATTTATATTCTGCCCTATCTCCCCAAGGGGACTCAGGGCGGATCACAGTACACATACACTGCAAACATTCAATGCTGTTTGGACAAACAGAACAGACAGACAGAAGGAGGTATGTTGTCTTGAAGTCCACTTTTTGTGCCTTCGAGGTTGAGGTTGAGCTCAGATTCAGTCACATGGGGGTGCTCTTGCTCCATTCTCTATTACACCACACACACACATTTTCACTTTTATTATGTGTATAGAACATGTACATAGTGTAATAGTTAGTATTTTTTGTAAACATAATCTTTTCTTCCAAACAAGCAGCTCCTTTATTGTAAACAAAATGCGAACTTTTAGGCGGCGAATGTATTTCATCATGTTACCTTGTATCATTCTTAAAACCTAGAGACAAATATTATGTAGTTTAAAGCAAGGCAAAAGGGTAACCAATCTAACAAGCATTTGGCATTTACAATATCTTCCCTGTTAATAATAAATTATTATTATTTTTTAAAAAATGTTATTTTATAATTTCTGTCCTCTGCCGGAAGACGTCCGGGCCAACCTCCAAGAAGTGCACTTTTTATAAAATTATGAAAGTTTCTGCTTAATAAAAAAACAGCAGGTCAACATGATAAAGAGCCAGTGAGGTTTTGCAGCAACATATTTAACATGGCCTTTGGCTCAGTGGTTTTGCCCCTTCTTTGCAGGTGAAGCCAACACTGAGAAAGCAAGCAAAAGAAAGGCTCCCAGAAAGGCCTTTGAGATCAGTTTTGAGGAGGAGGTCGACTTTGAGCCCTATTTCCGCAAAACAAGAGTAAGTATTTGTGATAGTGATGTATTTCTAGTGGCCATTGCTACAAGATGTGGGGGCATGATTTATTTGTGAGCTGGGAGGAAGTGAGCGCTTGCTTTTTCAATCTATGTCTGGATTTTTTTTAATAGGCGGCAACAACTCTGGCCAAATCCACTCTCGAAAATCAAAACAAGAAGGGCTACACTCTTCCTGCCGACTTCCATTATGACCCTGACAACCTCACCGGCCTCTTCCTCAAACCAGGCCACAGGGTAAGTGATGTCCAATTGTCATTATCTTTTCAAAGGTGGTGTCTTCTTTTTTACCATGTTAATATTTTCTTTAGAACCAATTAGGAAATGACATTTATAACCCAGGAACAAAAATCGTGTTACATAGTGTTGTTGTTGTTGTTGTTATTAACCTTCATTTTATGGGTGAATTTTAATATGTATTTTACCTGGGTATATTTGTTACGTGTATTTTAATGGTGTTTTGTTTTAATGGTGTTTTGTTTTTATCATTGGAAACCGCCCTGAGTCCCATCCGGGAGATAGGGTGGTATATAAATAAAGTTTTTTTTAATTATTATTATTATTATTATTATTATTATTATTATTATTATTATTATTATTATATCTCGCTGTTTTAACCATGTTGTCCCCTGCATTGAGCCACAAAAAAGCAATCCATAAATTTAAAAATTATTGTTGTTGTTGTTATTGTTATTTGCATTCTCGCTACATTCTCTGCTTGGTATGCTCACCAATTCACTGTCCTTTTCAAATGGCTTCACTGGGATTCTCTGGGATCCTTTCTACAATTCGCTTCTATTGTTAATTAATTTCTCCTATGTTTTTAAATTTTATTTCTGTAGCTGTGCAAGATGCCACAGCAGGGCACGTCACCCAGTCGCGACGATGAGGCGGGGGAATACGATTATAATAACCCCAATGATACCTCCAATTTCTGCCCTGCTTTGCAGGTGAGTGGTGTTTCTCTAAATCTGCCTCCTCCTTTTGTTTGCTTTATGATGAGAGCAGTAACCGTTGGCTAGGCAGTGTTATCAGTCTTTACATTGGTTAACCAAAGTGTGTTGGGTTTTACTGGCAGTAACTTGAATAAGATGCTGTGAATTTTTCAGGCTGTATGGCTATGCTCCAGCAGCATTTTTTCATAACATTTTGCCTGCATCTGTGGCCGGCAGCTTCAGAGATTCTGTTGGCAGTGAGGCATGTGGAGTGTGTGTGTATATATATACAGTAGAGTCTCACTTATCCAACATAAACGGGCCAGCAGAACGCTGGATAAGTGAATATGTTATATAATAAGGAGGGATTAAGGAAAAGCTTATTAAACATCAAATTAGGTTATGATTTTGCAAATTATACAACAAATTTGACAGAAAAAGTAGTTCAATACGCAGTAATGCTATGTAGTAATTACTGTATTTACGAATTTAGCACAAAAATATCATGCAGTTTTGAAAACACTGACTTCAAAAATACGTTGGATAATCCAGAACGTTGGATAAGTGAATGTTGGATAAGTGAGACTCTACTATATATATGTGGAACAATGTCCAGGGTGGGGGAAACAACCCTTGTCTGTTTAAAGCAAGTGTGAATGTTGCAGTTAGCAAGCTTGAATTGACATTTGAGTAGTTGTGAAGTTTGCAAAGTCAATCAGTGAGGATATATGCATAGAGGTAGCCTGGCCTTTGTTGCCTGAAGGCATCCTCTGTTTGAGAGGTGTTAACTGGCCCCCTGGTTCTTGTTATTTGGAGTTCCCCTGTTTCCTGAGTGTTGCTCTTTATTTACTATCCTGATTTTAGAGTTTTTGAAATAAACCTGGGTGGTGTCTACCAAAGCAAGTGGTACGTGTCATCATGGAAGCTTTTTTCAGGATTTCTCCATTAACTCAGCGCCGATGATCTCATTTGTGTACATCCATGGGAATCTTCGTTTAAAATTGCTATTCTAGATGTTGTAAAGCACAGCGCCTGTGATAATAAAGGCATAAAGCTTCTCTTTATCTTTGGTTTACACAATTTTTTATGCGATTGTCATGTTTGCCTTGAATTGAGATTGGAAACACTTACCGGACGGACCCAAACCCTTGGCACCCTTTTCCCAGATGTTGTTAGATTCCATCCTGCATCAGACTTATGCCTTCGTCAGAAGAGCCAGAAAGCATGATGCGTTCCAACTGTGCCTCCAGGGCCTGAGCCTGGCTTAACAAGATGAAGGCAGAAATTCAGAATGTTATGGAACTGTTCTCTCAGCAAAACATTGTACATATAAACAGCCTGGTCTTTCATAAGTATTGTAGGAAGAAATGAGAGGGTGTGCTAAAATAATTTTTCATAGAATCCCTGAGTTGGAAGAGACCCCAGGGGCCATCTAGTCCAACCCCATCCTGTCAGGCAGGAAAAGCACAATCAAAGCACCCCCAATAGATGGCCATCCAGCCTCTGCTTTAAAGCCTCCCAAAAAAGGACCTTCAGGTTTTTTATTAAGCACTTTACAAGACTGAGATCGATCTCTGTTGTTTTTGCCTGCAGCAATCACTGTATTTTACTCTTTTAATCGGGGCATTGTGAAGTTGTGATGTTTATTTTGGCTGCTTATTGTTTTATATTATTTTTGCACTTTTTGTATTTTGTATGTTGCACCTCGAGCGCTTTGTAAGCTCCCTGGGTCCCTCTGGGAGATGGTGGCGGGGTATAAATAAAGTTGTTGTTATAATTACAATGCTTTTCTTCCTGCTGTCTTTTCAGGACGTGGACAGTGATGATGACGATATCCCTGCCGTCTTTGTGGGCCAAGGAGGGATGTTCGAAATGACGGCCCACCCTATAACGATGGCAAACCAAGATGGGGAGCTCCATGGAGCTATCAATGGGCTGGACATCACCACTTACGCCGAATCCAACTTGGTGGCAGAGCCACAGAAGGCAAGTTCTTAATAGGCCTCTTCAACTTATGGCAAAGCTCACCCCTGGAGTTTGGTTGGTCAGGTTTCTTAGAGGAGGCTTCACCAATGACCTGACTGAGGATTTATGAAGAGAGTGAGGGGCCAACAGTGTTGAAGCGGGGCAGTCGAAATTGCAGTTGCGGTTGCAGTTTGCCCAAAAAAATATACTCTCCCTTGAAACCATTTAGTAGGATAGTAGTAGGTAGAAACCATTTAGTTTAAAATATGCACTCAGAGATAAAAAAAAACTAAAATCTTTCTAGATTGCTCCAGTCCGTTTTTGTCCTTAACTGAGATTTTTGTGAGATTAACTGCGTTAACATGTCTATATTTTGTATGTCCATCAATTTCAGTGTCCATGGTTCTAGTGACGGTATTTCCGGTGTCTTCCATAGCTTTGCAATTACAATTCTTGCTGCACTTATCTTCTATATATATAAAAGAGTGATGGCATCACGGCGACCCACAAAACAACAAAACTACAGGCCCCCCAACCTCAAAATTTGACAACACAACCCATCATCCACGCCTCTAGGTTGATAGAACAAAAAGAAAAGAAAAATAAAGTCCTAATTAAAGGGAGAGGAATAATTGCTTTTATCCAATTGCTGCCAGTTAGAAGGCTAAGCTCCTCCAACTTGGTCTCCTAGCAACCCAATAAAAATAATAAAAAACACTAAAATTAATACAATAAAATACTATAATAACAGAAAATAACTAAAAATAATACAAGAAAATAAAATATAATAAATAAAAATATAACTTACAATAAAATTAATAAAAAATTGCAAATAATGTCAAATAAAAATTACACAACAATTTTTAACCGATACCACCACCACTTTGCCACAGCAACGCGTGGCCGGGCTCAGCTAGTCATATATATAAAATGTTTTTCATTGTTTAAGTCCATAGGAAAGTTAAACCTAATAATAAATATTCCGGTTTTAGTATGAATTTTTTTTGTAATATAATCTCCATCTCCTTATGTATTATCTTCCAGAACCTTTTGATCTTCTTGCACCCCCACCACATGTGGAAAAAATCCCCCTTTTTTTCTTTCAATCTAGATAAATACTTAAGGGAAAAAAGGAATCTGGAAATATAGGAAAAATTAGGGTGTAAGCATAGTCACTCTCAAGTTCGAGGATAATAGGCTTGGAAAAAAGTGGAAAAATAAGAAGTAAATTGCAGAGCAGTGGAGTTGGAAGGCAACACAGAGAGGAGGGAGGGTTCTGGGGACTTGGGGATAGGGGCATTGTTTTGGGCACACACTTATCTGCCTGTGGTTTTTTTTTCCTATATTTTTTTCTTTAATGTACTGTAATAACCATAAATAAAATGTTTAAAAAAGAAGAAGATAAAATTACACTTAACAATGGTTTCAAGAATCACAACCAAAATATAGGAACACATATGTACAGAATTTCTGTATATTTTGAAATAATTTCAGTGTTGGTTTTTGTAATTTTTTTAAGTTGATGGTATTTCAAATATGTATCAGAAACAATAACAACAACATTAAACTGATGGCATAGGATGAAAAAAAAGCAAACGAAAATCTTTGATAAATAACATACTTGTTTAATCACAAACATCTTGTATTAATTCACCACACAGGCATATTTCTTATTGAAGTTCAGTTATAGATAGGATGTACTGTGTTCCCTCACTTATCGCTGAGGTTAGGTTCCAGGACCACCCACAATAAGTGAAAATCCGCGAAGTAGGGACACTATATTTATTTTAATACTAGCTTGGGGACCCAGCGATGCCCGGGTCATTTGAGAATGGTATTATTTGGCTTTTAATGTTATGTATTCTGTTTGGAGTGGGTGAACTACAATTCCCAGAATCGTGGCTGAATCCTCCCCAAACCCTGCCAGTATTCTAAGTTGGCCATTTTGGGTGTGTGTACCAGGTGTGCTTAAGTACTCTCTGGATGAGGGTGAACTACTGTAACTTCCAGATTCCCGGGGCAATTGCACCGAATATCTATCAGTATCTATCAGTATATCTATCAGGTGTTAAGAGATACTGAATACAAAATGGAGTCCTGAGTCTGAACATGCTCAGTACAATCACATTTCTATAACTCCTCCCACACCAAAGTGGTACAGTCAATAGAATACAGGTTAGCAAATATATACATTAACAAATAAATAGTGAAAGGCTTGGGAGGTTGCTATTTCCAATAGATAGCTTTTGTAATTAAGCCAGAAACCTTTAAGAGACAGTGGAGAGCTCTAGAGCCTGTTTAAATATGGTTTGGCATCTAACAGTCAGGCAAGCTACTGGTTGCCAAGTCCACCGGCTTTTCTACTCATGACCATTGCTAGTGGTGGTCTCCTGACAGTCAGCAAGGCTTTTGGAGGTTGGTATATCATGTCATCCGGAAAACGGGTTCTCCTTCCCAGTCCAGCAATTGCCACTGGAGCTGTTTCTGGGGGCGAGGATACTTTATTTATTTACTACATCTATATCCCGCTCTTCTCACCCTGAAGGGGACTCAGAGCGGCTTACAAATCAAATGAACATACAATATATTATTATCATAGCACAATATAAGCATTAAATTACTATATTGTACTATATCATTATATGGTAGTATTATTAGTAATATTACATTTAATATATAATATATAATTAATATTATTATATTGTATTATTAGTAGTATAATATTGTATTCCATTATAATGTTATTATCAATATTATATGTATATACAATATATTATATATTTATAAATTATTATAAATTATATATATATATATATATATATATATATATATATATATATATATATATATATATAAAATTAGTATTGCATGTTGCTATGGCACAGGAGATAAGATGGAACTCTATGGAACATTCGTGGTCATTCTTCTCCCACATTGTTGTTCTCCTGATGCATTCAGCCTTGTAAATAGTCAGTAAGCTCTGTTCTTCTTTCAGTTCTGTGGTTTGACTTTTCCAGGTGAACAAGATGGAAATTCAGTATGCAAAGGTGGCCAAAAAGATGGACATGAAGAGGCTGAAGCAGACCATGTGGCGCCTCCTGACTTACGTGCCAAAGGATCAAACTGAGGAAGAGGTATGCAGCAGGGTAAACCTGACCCTAGTTGGGTTGCTGTGAGTTTTCCGGGCTGTATGGTCATGTTCCAGAAGCATTCTCTCCTGACATTTCACCCACATCTATGGCAGGCATCCACAGAGGTTGTGAGGTTTGTTGGAAACGAGGCAAGTGTGGTTTACTAGACATTAGGTTGATGTATTTTTTCCGGGTTGTATGACCATATTCTAGAAGTATTCTCTCCTGAAGTTTCACCCACATCTATGGCAGGCATCCTCAGAGGTTGTGAGTTCTGTTGAAAACTAGGCAAGTGTGGTTTATATATATCTGTGGAAAGTCCAGGGTGAGAGAAGAACTCTTGTCAGTTGGAGGCCAGTGTGAATGTTGTAGTTAATCACCTTAATTAGCATTGAATAGCTTCACCTCCTGGCTTCTTCCTGTCTGGGGGCATCCTTTGTTCAGAGTCGTTAGCTGCCCCTGGTTGATTCATGTCTGGAACTCCTCTGTTTTCAGTGTGTTGCTTCTTATTTACTGTTCTGATTTTTGAGTTTTTTAATACTGGTAGCCAGCATTGAACCTCTCCTGACAGATGGCCATCCAACCTCTTCTTGAACACATAGAGTAATAGAATCACACAGTTGTTAGAGACCGAAAGGGCCATCTACTCCAACCCATTGCCATGAAGGAAAAGCACGATCAAAGCACCCCCGGCTGTTAGGAATTGTGGGAATTGAAATCCAAAACACCCAAAGGGCCTTAAATCCTTCACCCAACCTTGGGAAATAGGTGTGATTATGCCAAAAACCTCAAGATGTCGTTCAGAAATCTCATCAGGATCTGCTCCACACGTTGATTACTAATTTTAAAAATTTGCTTCCTTCCACAGAATGAATCTCTGGAAAAAAGTACTGGCTGTTCAGTGGTTTCAGAGGAGAAGATCTTCAGCAGCATCACAAAGGATCTACTTCACAGGTATTTTGGGGTTTCGACACTCTGAACTGGGATGCTGGTGGCAGGGTTTCACACCCTTTTTGTCCCTTTGTCGTTGTTGCTTTGAACAGAGGATGATGTCAAACAGGCCAGTTTGGGATGTTTATTTATTTGTCGTATCAGAAGCAGACTGAGCGCAGAGTTGTAATACAGTAGAGTCTCACTTATCCAAGCTAAACGGGCTGGCAGAAGCTTGGATAAGCGAATATCTTAGATAATAAGGAGGGATTAAGGAAAAGCCTATTAAACATCAAATTAGGTTATGATTTTACAAATGAAGCGGCAAAACATCATGTTATACAACAAATTTGACAGAAAACGTAGTTCAATACGCAGTAATGTTATGTTGTAATTACTGTATTTACGAATTTAGCACCAAAATATCATGATATAGTGAAAACATTGACTACAAAAATGGCTTGGATTATCCAGAGGCTTGGATAAGTCTCTACTGTATAATGTATTCAGGCCTGGGCACAGTACCGAGACGGCTTTGATCGCCTTGGTGGATGACGTCCACAGAGAGCTGACATGGTAGTGTGTCCCTTCAGGTTCTCTTGGACATCTCAGTGGCTTTCTATACCATCGACCATGGTATTTTTCTGGGTCGGCTCTCTGGGATGGGTCTCGGAGATACTGCTTTATAGTGGCTCTGGTCTTTCTTGGAGGGCTGGTCCCAGTCGGTGAAGCTGGGGGACACCTGCTTGGACCCCTGGCCATTGACCTGTGGGGTCCCGCAAGGTTCTATTTTGGCCCCTATACTTTTCAACATCTACATTAAACCGCTGGGCGAGATCATCCAGAGTTTTGGAGTTCGGTGCCATCTCTACGCAGATGACACTCAAGTCTGCTACTCATTTCCACCTAAATCCAAGGAAGCCCCTCGGATACTGGATCAGTGCCTGGCTGCTGTGATAGCCTGGATGAGGGCAAACAAGCTGAAGTTCCATCCTGACAAGACGGAGGTCCTCCAATCAGTTGTGCGTCTGATCGGGATATAGGGTGGCAACCTTTGCTTTACAGGGTCGCAAAACAGCAAAACTGCTTCTTCGTCTGAGTTCTTTCTTTTGTGCCTCTTGCAGGTTGCCCCCCACAATGGCAAAGAACCTGTCCGTCCCCTTGGCATTTGCTTCCCTTTTACACTTGGCTAACGAAAAGGTCAGTACAACATGCCTAAGTTTGCCATAAAGGTTTGAATGGGCTCTTTTCAGGAGAAAATGCTTTTATAAGAGTAAAAAGGTAAAGGTTTCCCCTGACGTTAAGTCCAGTCATGTCTGACTCTGGGGGTTGGTGCTCATCTCCATTTCTAAGCCGAAGAGTCGGCATTGTCCATAGACACCTCCGAGGTCATGTGGCCGGCATGACTACATGGAGCTTCGTTACCTTCCCGCCGGAGCGGTACCTATTGATCTACTCACATTTGCATGTTTTCGAACGGCTAGGTTGGCAGGAGCTGGAGCTAACAGCGGGTGCTCATTCCGCTCCCGGGATTTGAACCTGGGACCTTTTGGTCTGCAAGTTCAGCAGCTCAGAGCTTTAACACACTTCGCCACCAGGGTTTTATAAGAGTAATAGATATATATTCTTCCTGACTTCTCTCCCTCTCCTTTCCCTTTTCAAAACATTCCCTTGGTTAAGAGAATGGAGGCTTTGGAAGAGAAAACACACTGTTAAGGGACGGGAAGAGGAGAAATATATCATATACTGCAAGCAATGGCCTCCAGGCTCCACTCCCGGCTTGACCCCATTATAAGCCAAGGGAGGGTTTCTCTGCTCAAAAAAAGGGCTGAAAAACTCAGCTTATCTTTGAGTATATTTGCTAATTTGGAGACGGCCATGTTTACTTATTTATTCTTGCCGCCTTTGCTTCCAGAACCTGAAGCTCAAGGGATTGGAAGACTTGTCAGACGTTTTGGTGACGCAAGAAGTTTAACTGGGCAAAAATTCTGGGACCCTCAAGAAGGAAATGCAAGGGATGCATAGATGGCTACTTTTCTTCACTATGTCTACCCATTGGCTGAAGACGCTGCAGCATCAACCAAGTTGTATCGGTTCATTGGACTGTCAAAACAATTCATGTTTGATGCTATAGAACTGAAGACAATGGCAAGCGGTATCTGATTTAGAATATATTGGGCCTTTAACCATCTTCTGAATTCTTTGGCTTCCCTCTTTTGTCGTGTTGGGTTTACTCTCTAAGTCCTCTAACATTTCTTGATTGCAGCATATATTCAACTTGCTTTTTAAAATGTAGATCCTGTACATAGAAGACCTTCCTCTCTCATTCTGTTTTCACAGTCTCTTTTTTTTAGTGCAAATGTTTTTTTTTATTTTAAGTGATACAAACACAAGAAGATAAAAACATAGCAAGAATGTTTTCACAGTCTCTTTACATGCTGTGTGGCAATTATTGTAATAGACTTTCTGTACAAACATATTTTTTAATGGTAATAAATCACAACAACATAGAGCTTCCACTTCCCCTTGCTTTGGACTTCTTTCTTGGATTGGATACCCTTAGATTTTCTTCCATCAGGCATTTCATAACATAGCATAACATGCTATGCTAGTTTTATATATATGTATATTATATGTGTATGTGTGTGTGTGTTTATATATATATACAGTAGAGTCTTACTTATCCAAGCTAAATGGGCCAGCAGAAGCTTGGATTAGCGAATATCTTGGATAATAAGGAGAGATTAAGGAAAAGCCTATTAAACATCAAATTAGGTTATGATTTTACAAATTAAGCACCAAAACATCATGTTATACAACAAATTTGACAGAAAAAGTAGTTCAATACGCAGTAATGTTATGTTGTAATTACTGTATTTACGAATTTAGCACCAAAATATCATGATATATTGAAAACATTGACTACAAAAATGGCTTGGATTATCCAGAGGCTTGGATAAGCGAGGCTTGGATTAGTGAGACTCTACTGTATATATATATATACAATATAATTTACAATAATATATAATAATTATAACATATTTTATATACATATAATATTCAGAATATTATATTGTAATACGATATAATACTAATAATACAATATAATAATATTAATTATATATCATATTTTACATGTAATATTACTAATAATATTACAATATATTGATACAGTACAATATAGTAATTAATTACCAGTATTGTACTATGCTAATATAATATTGTATGTAAATTTAATTTGTAAGCCGCTCTGAGTCCCCTTCGGGGTGAGAAGGGCGGCATATAAATGTAGCAAATAAATAAATAAATTTCAAATAGATTAATAATTGCTGCATGGGCTTTACAAGAGAGTGAACACAAAACAGGTAAATATCTGGCTATTCCAAAAGGATTCAAGTTTCTTAAGGCCAGATAACGGAGCAGAGAAAGCAGCAGGGAAACGCAGCACAGAACAGGTAAAGTGGCAACACAGGAATATCTGGCTATTCCAAAAGGATTCAAGTCTCTTAAGGACAAATAACAGAGCAGAGCAAGCAGCAGGGGAAACTTGAATTCCTTTGAAATAGCCACATATGCCTGTGTTGCCTCTTTAACTGTTCTGTGCTCCATTTCCCCTACCACTTTCTTTGTACGAATATCTCGTTTCTCTCCCTCATAGTTTTTCCATTGTTCCTCTCAACTTCCTCGAATTGATATCCAAAGCTCATTTCCTGTCTTTCACAAAGTTTATATCATCTCATTTTGCCAGGGAGCTCTGTTAATGTTTTTATCTCATTGATCGTTTGCCTGTTTTGTCTCTTGCCCTCAAAGTGAGTCCTCTGTCAACAGAACAAACTATGCAGACTCTAAAAAATTCTTGCCTTTGTAGTCCTTAATTCGTGCAACTCCAGGAAATTTTCCATTGATCCTAGCACCTGCCTGTCTTCCGGGACAATACTCAGAATTGAATATGTGAGGATGAGGTAAGTCTCATGTGAGCATCCCGCCCCACATGTATTTGAGTTTGCTTTTTTAACAGTTTCCTCATTGTCTCTCTCTGATGAACTCAGGTGACTCCAGTTTATTTGATTTGATTCCATTGACTTCCAGGATTGCAAAAAGTAAAAGTTTTCACAGTTGGGATTGCAGTTGTGTAACGCTCCAGATGTAGCTGATGTTTATATGCGTTAGGTTTTAATTGACACATTGTTATGGTTTTTAGTGTTACAGTAGAGTCACTTATCCAACACTCGCTAATCCAACGTTCAGGATTATCCAACACATTTTTGTAGTCAATGTTTTCAATACATCGTGACATTTTGGTGCTAAATTTGTAAATACAGTGATTACTACATAGCATTACTGCGTATTGAACTACCTTTTCTGTCAAATTTGTTGTGTAACATGATGTTTTGGTGCTTAATTTGTAAAATAATAACCTAATTTGATGTTTAATAGGCTTTTCCTTAATCTCTCCTTATTATCCAACATATTAGCTTATCCAGCGTTCTGCTGGCCTGTTTACGTTGGATAAGCGAGACTCTACTGTACTGTATGTACTTGAGTATAAGCCTAGTTTTTCAGCTTTTTTTTAAGACTGAAAAAGCCCCCCTTGGCTTATACTCAGGTGAGGGTCCTGGTTGGATTATATTTGGGTCAGCTTATACTCGAGAATATATGGTACATTTATTATTTTTCTCTATTATTATTGGTATTATTACATTTATTATTTTTCTCTATTATTGTTGCTACTATTACATTTATTTTACTCTATTTTTTATTATTATCATTATTATTAATACATTTATTATTTCACGCTGATATTATTATTATTGCATTTATTATTTTCCTCTATTTACTATTACTTGTATTATTTTCTCTATTTATTATTATTATTATTATTATTACATGTATTATTTTACTCTATTATTATTAAAAGGAAACATAAGCACATTTACATTGAAGAAGATGAGAATAATGATTTGATCAGAGTTGGAGAGTCTTATCTTAAATTAGAGCTTTATGTAAATATTCAAAAACATTTAACCGACTGATGCCGCAATTAATGTAAGTTTATTGGTATCTATTTTTATTTCTGAAATTTACCACCCTCGGATTATACTGGAATCAATGTCTTCCCAGTTTTTTGTGGTAAAATTAGCTTATATTTGGGTCGGCTTATACTCGAGTATTTACGGTATTAATAATAATAATAATAATAATAATAATAATAATAATAATAATAATAATAATAATAACTGCACCCAGTCTCTAGGCACATATCCTTTTGGCAAATGTGAATCTCAATGAACTCCACTGTGGAGTTTCATTCTATAGTATTGCTATAAAATAAAATGCTTTAACAGTGTCATTGAAAACACAGATAGAAAACATACATGTTGTTGTTATTGTTGTTTGTCCCACTTTCCCCCAGATCAGGAGTCAAAGTGGCTTGCAACAATTACAAAAAAAAAAAAAGATATTGTCAAAAATCCGTAAGCTACAAAAGTTACAACAATAATAATATAATAAAACTTTATTTATATACCGCCCTATCTCCCGGATAGGACTCAAACAAGTTTGAACAATAGAGAAATTACAATCACGTTAAAATATACAACATTGAAACTTATAAACCAAGCATGCCTGGACAAGAATGAACAACTAAAATAGACACCACTGGAAAACAAGGTAGTAACAATGAAAATATTGGGAAATAATTACTGGTATATACGTAGTATTATCCCTGAATCTACAGGACCAATTCCTGCTGTTTTCATTTACAGTAGAGTCTCACTTATCCAACATTCGCTTATCCAACGTTCTGGATTATCCAACGCATTTTTGTAGTCAATGTTTTCCATACATCTCAATGGTCTTTGGAGGTCTCTTGGCTTACCTATGGTCTTATGAAATCGTCTAGATCAGGGGTCACCAAACTAAGGCTCTTTGGCCAGATGCAGCCTTCCAAGGTCATTGACCTGGCCTCTGTCCTAAACTTTAGACTTAGGGTCGACCTAAGCCTGAAATGACTTGAAGGCACACAACAACAACAATCCTAATTTTGGACTATTTCATCATAGTCCGGCCACCCAACAGTCCGAGGAACTGTGAATCGGCTCTCCACTTAAAAAGTTTGAGGACCCCTGGTTTAGTTAATACTACTGGACACTTGTGTGGTGGTGACTTCACACCTCGTTCCAACAAGCTCACAACGAAAGAGACACTTTTTCTTTCTTCCCTTTGAATCTTGTCTCCTCGTTTTCGCTTCTGTCGGGATGAAACGTCCCAACAGCTCGAATAACCTTCCCGAAGCCTCTTTTTTTGGGCTAAAAAACGGAGAAGTTGAGGATTTTCTTCACTTTCCGTCTGCAAAGCGGGCACCGTCCGCTGGTTTTGAGGATTTTTAAGGAGCAGCCGGTGCAAAAGTTGGCATGGGAGCATGGCAGCATCATGGCGTTGGAATCGCGCTCCAAGCAAATGACGCACTCGTCGCGGCTTCGTTTTCCCGAAAGATGTGAAACTTCAGGACCGTTCGACTCTGGAAAAATAAGGAATAAGATCCATTTTTGCAGGGAAATTGCAACTTGCAACTATAGCAACTTGCAACTTACACTATAGCAAACAAAAACATCCTTGTGGATGACTTACCACTGAAGACCTTGCAAGTCAACGGAAGCAGACGGTGACTATCACAATTTGTGGCAAGGCTCGAGGGATCTGAAACGGAAAATAAAAGGTTCAGGACACGATGCATCAACTCTTTGCAACTTTGTGAAACCCAAATTCTCATCCTGATGACACGACAGTCAAACTTTCGAAATCACGGATTTGATCAATGTGTTCTCTCTCTAGGATTTTCTATATCCTGTACCATGACTTGGGCCACCTCAACTTGCAGACCGAAAGCTCGGCGGTTCGAATCCGGGGAGCGGGGTGAGCACCCGCTGTTAGCCCCAGCTTCTGCAAACATTGCAGTTCAAAAATGTGAGTAGATCAATAGCTACCGCTCCAGCGGGAAGGTAGCGGCGCTCCATGCAGTCATGACCTAGGAGGTGTCTATGGACAACGCCGGCTCTTTGGCGTAGAAATGTAGATGAACACCCACTCCCAGAGTCAGACATGCCCAGACTTAATGTCGGGAAAAACATGCAAATGTGAGCACTGAGCTGCTGAACTTGCAGACCGAAAGGTCCCAGGTTCAAATCCTGGGAGCGGCTTGAGCTCCTACTGTTAGCCCCAGCTTCTGCCAACCTAGCAGTTCGAAAACATGCCAATGTGAGTAGATCAATAGGTACTGCTCCAGTGGGAAGGTAACGGCGCTCCATGCAGTCATGACCTAGGAGGTGTCTATGGACAACGCCAGCTCTTCAGCTTAGAAATGGAGATGAGCACCAACCCCCAGAGTTGGACATGCCTAGACTTAATGTCGGGAAAACTTTTACCTTTAGCTAGCATGACTTCATAGTCAACATAGGGTTCTAGAGATTGGGTTGGTGTGAGTGTTCCTGGCTGTCTGGCCATGTTCCAGAAGCATTCTCTCCTGATGTTTCACCCACATCTATGGCAGACATCCCCAGAGGTTGGGAGGTCTGTTGGAAACTAGGCAAGTGGACTGTGTGTGTGTATGAATGTATACAGTAGAGTCTCACTTATCCAACATAAACGGGCCGGCAGAATGTTGGATAAGCGAATACGTTGGCTATGATTTTACAAATTAAGCACTAAAACATCATGTTTAACAATAAATTTGACAGAAAAAGTAGTTCAATGCGCGATAATGCTATGTAGTAATTACTGTATTTACAAATTTAGTATCAAAACATCACAATGTATTGAAAACATTGACTATAAAAACGTTGACTACTAAAAGGCAGACTGCGCTGGATAATCCAGAATGTTGGATAAGCAAATGTTGAGACTCTACTGTATATGGAATGATGTCCAGGGTGGGGGAAAGAACTCTTGTCTGTTCGACGTAAGTATGAATGTTGCAGTTGGCCACCTAGATTAGCACTGAATCGCCTTGCAGCTTCAAAGCCTGGCTGCTTCCTGCCTGGGGGAATCCTTTGTTGGGAGGTGTTCGCTGTTAGGAATTTTGGGAGTTGAAGTCCAAAACACCTTGATGGCGCATATGTTGGCCCAGGCCTCCTCTATACTGTAGTTTTAATGTAGTTTGACATCACTATAACTGTCCTGGAATTCCTGCTATGGAATCCTTGGATGTGTAGTTGGATAAGACACCAGCTTGCAAAATGGAAACACTCACAGAGCTATGACAGTGTGGATGCACCACTAGAGATGCCAACGGAGTCTTGATTCCTCACCTAACAGCTGGATGGCTTTGGTCCTGCCGTAGATGTCCATCACAGCCCAAAGCGGAGAGGTCACCAAGACCTTATCCAAGAGCAAGAATTGTTCCGGCTCCCCGTTGATGCTGTAAAGAACGCGGCCACGAGTGTCCACCCAGAAGCTGACCACGGTGCCTTCCTCGCAGTATTCGTCCGGCAAGAGGCGGGCACGGGTCTTCCCTCGCCGGATCAGGTTTGGGCAGGCGAAGGGAGGCAGGTCCCGGGGCTTCAGGCAGGAAGGGTCTTCCCAGGTGAAGCCCACCCTCAAGCCACCGTGCCACTTGCCATCGTCCTTGGAGATCCTCAGAGCCACCTTCTCGTAAACCCTGACGGGACGGTTGGAGAAGACGAGGCCGTCGCGGAAAGTGGCCGCTCGCCTGGCCGTGCGATGGGACTCGTCCATGACGATTTGGGACCCTTTGACGTACGGATGGAAGAAGAGCGGGGCGGAGGGCCCTCGGTGTGAGATGTCGCAATCTGTTGTAGGACACAAGAAACTCAGGAATGGAGAAAGAGGGGCCGGTTTGGTTCCATATTTACTTGGACCAACTGGCAATGAGAGTTATTAGGTAGCACTTTAAGTGAGGCCTAAGACCTGGAAACTAATCTGTATTCCCATTTCTAATCAGGACCCCCATTGCCACGACTGCAAATGATCCCCTGAACCCACCTTAAAATCCTGCTGACGGTGTGGGTGAATGATGCTTCTAGCCCAGTATAGATTCACTGACCAACTGGCACCAGAAATTACTAGTTGCCACTTTAAGCTTGGCTTAAGACCTGGTAATGAATCCCTATTTCCATTTCTAATCAGGGCCTCATTGCCATGACTGCTCTCCGAACCCACTTTAAAATCCAGCCAATGTTATGGGTGAATGATGCCTCCAGTCCAGTATGGATTCACTGACCAACTGGCACTGGGAGTTAGCTGCCACTTTAAACTAGACTTAAAACCTTATAAGTGATTTTAATCCCATTTCCAAGCATGGTCCCATTGCCAGGGCTGCAAATGACTTGGCCATGGTGATCCATGCCTTAGTTACCTCCAGACTGGACTACTGCAATGCACTCTACGTGGGGCTGCCTTTGAAGACGGCTCGGGAACTACAGCTAGTGCAAAGGTCGGCATCCAGGTTTATTTAGTTTATTTATTTACAGTATTTATATTCCGCCCTTCTCACCCCGAAGGGGACTCAGGGCGAATCACATTGTACACATATAAGGCAAACATTCCATGCCATATAACATAGAACAGAGACAGACGCAGAGGCAATTTAAACTTTCTTCAACTTCCCGAGGGTATGCTTGATTCCGGCCACAGGGGGAGAAGCTGCTTCATCATCCACTGCTACGGCAACTTCCTCATTCCAACGGCGGCTGGGTGATTTTTATGGTGTTGTAAATTAGCCTCCCCACATATAAGTGGTACCTAAATTTCCTACTTGATAGATGCAACTATTTTTCGGGTTGCTTACGTCAGCAACGAGCAGGGGCTATATTTTTTTATTTTTAATTGTTGGGTGCTCACCCCGACATGGGCTAGCCTTGAACTCATGACCTTTTGGTCAGAGTGATTTATTGCAGCTGGCTACTTACCAGCCTGCGCCACAACCCGGCTGTTAAGAGGAGCTAATTACAGGGAACGGTCACCCTGCCTGTTTAAACAGCTCCTCTGGTTGCTGATAAGTTTCCAGTCCCAATTCAAGTTGCAGATTATCACCTATAAAGCCCTAAACGGTTTGGGAATGGCCTATCTTTGCAACCGCATCTTCTCCTACGAATCTGCGCAAGCTTTAAGATCTTCTGGATCTCAAAGATCTTCAAGCACGGTTGGTGGGGACGAGAGAGAAGGCCTTCTCAGTGGTGGCCCCCCGGCTCTGGAACTCCCTCCCCAGGGAGATTAGGTCAGCACCCACCCCCAGGCCATTAGAAGACCATAGATAAGGAAAGGGACCCTCAAAGACCATCTAGATGGTTTCATAAGACTGTAGGTAAGGAAAGGGCCCCCCAAAGGCCATCTAGACGGTCTCATAGGACCATAGGTAAGGAAAGTGACCTCCAAAAGCCATCTAGATGGTCTCATACGGCCGTAGTTAAGCAAAGAGATTTTCAAAGACCATCTAGATCAGAGGTCCCCAAACTAAGGCCCGGGGGCCAGATGTGGCCCTCCAAGGTCATTGACCTGGCCCCTGCCCTAAACCTTAGACTTAGGGTTGACCTAAGTCTACCTGGTCTTTGGAGGTCTCTTTGCTTAGCTATGCCCTTATGAAACCATCTAGATGGCTTTTAGAGGTCACTTTCCTTACCTATGGTCCTATGAGACCATCTAGATGGCCTTTGAGGGTCCTTTTCCTTACCTATGGTCTTTTGATCATCTAGATCAGGGGTCCCCAAACTAAGGCCCATGGGCTTCCAAGGTGGTTGACCTGTCCTCTGTCCTAAACTTTAGACTTAGGGTTGACCTAAGTCTGAAATGACTTGAAGGCACACAAGAACAACAATCTTAATTTTGGACTATTTCATCCTAGTCCGGCCCCCTAACAGTCTGAGGGACTGTGAATCGGCCCTCCACTTAAAAAGTTTGGGGACCCCTGATCTAGATGATCTCATAAGACCATAGGTAAGCAAAGAGACCTCCAAAGACCAGGTAGACTTAGGTCAACCCTAAGTCTAAAGTTTAGGACAGGGGCCAGGTAAAAGACCTTGGAGAGCCGCTGGACTAGACAAATTTGGAGACCCCTGGACTAGACAATCCCCTAAATAAGCTGTCTCCAGTTAGGACATAAAATCCCGTCCTTGCACTTTCCTATTGTCCTCTACCCGAAGATATTATTCCCCGTCTTACAGCGCTCACCCACTCTTTCCTGCTTACCGTTTGGGGGACACAGGCACGCTCCCATCGCCGGCCGTTTCCTTTTCCCAACGCTGCCCTTTCAATTTCAGGAGAGCTTCTGTTGCTAAGCCACCGAGAAAGGAAGCTGTTATTATACTGCGGGTTAAAAATTAATCATCGGCACTGTTGTGTTTGCAAGCCGTCACGAGACGCACGGTTTTATTGATGTGCATGGAGGGGATTTCCAATATATATTGTAATGGGAGCCATTGCCACACACAGGCAATGCCAGGAGCCTGGCGCTCGGCCCAGCTGAACCGGATTTTGTTTCACTCTCTCTTTCTGTCTGCTGTTGTTTCCACCTTCTTGGTACCATCCTTGCTTAGGTGGGGTCCTGCATCCAAGGACAGACAAATGCAATAGCATTGGATATATGTTAGAGGTGTGCACCATAGCAGAAATCTGTTTCAATTTCGTTTTGAAACTATTGTTTTTTGTATACTATTGAGGGGAAGTCATAGGGAGGAAGGAACAAGGTTGTTTTCTGCTGCCCTGGAGACTAGGATGCATAACAATGGCTTCAAACGACAGGAAAGAAAGGAGATTCCACTTGAATATGAGGAAGAATATCCTGACTGTGAGCGACAGCTGTTCACCAGTGGAACTCTCTGCCCCGGAGGGAGTGTGGTGGAGGCTTCTTCTTTGGAGGCTTTGAAACAGAGGCTGGAGGGCCATCTGTTGGGGGTGCTTTGAATGCGATTTGCCTGGTTCTTGACAGAATGGGGTTGGACTGGATGGCCCACAAGGTTTTTTTTCCCAGTTCTATGTTTCTATGTACACATTTGCATCGTGGTATATGAGAAAAACAACAACAACAACATGCAATCTTGAGAACTCAGCAATCAAAATACAAGTCTTATTTCCCCATTTCCACCCATGACTTCCGACACCAAAGCAAATGGAACTGGTATTTAACAAAAATTTGTACCTTTCATTACACAAATTAATCCCCCGTTCGGCTATTTTGAAATCTATTTTTGTTTTCTTTTTAAAATACTCAAAGGCCAGTCTCCATTTCCCAGCAAAATTCATTCAGATGGATTTCTGACCCCACATTAATAATAATAATACAGTAGAGTCTCACTTATCCAACACTCGCTTATCCAATGTTCTGGATTATCCAACGCATTTTTGTAGTCAATGTTTTCAATACATCGTGATATTTTGGTGCTAAATTCATAAATACATTAATCTATATATATAAAAGAGTGATGGCATCACGGCAGCGGACAAAACAACAAAAGTAAACACCCCACAACCTCGAAAATTGGCAGCACAACCCCTCATCCATGCCTCTAGGTTGATACAACAAAAAGAAAAGAAAAATAAAGTCCCAATTAGAGGGAGAGGAATAATTGTTTTATCCAATTGCTGCCAGTTAGAAGGCTAAGCTCCACTCAGTTGGTCTCCTAGCAACCCACTCAGCCCAGGGGACCCTTTACCTTAACTACCACCAATTCCTTAATACTTTATTTCCCATACCACCATACTTCGCCACAGCAACGCGTGGCCGGGCACAGCTAGTTACAACATAATATTACTGCGTATTGAACTACTTTTTCTGTCAAATGTGTTGTATAACATGATGTTTTGGTGCTTAATTTGTAAAATCATAACCTAATTTGATGTTTAATAGGCTTTTCCTTAATCTCTCCTTATTATCCAAGATATTCGCTTATCCAACGTTCTGCCGGCCCGTTTACGTTGGATAAGCGAGACTCTACTGTAATAATAATAACAATAATAATAATAATAATAATTTGGGAAGTGTCGGACTTGTGATTCTATATGTCTTGTTTGGAGTGTCATACTCTGTCTTTATGTCAATATAGTGATGATGATGATGATGATGATGATGATGATGATGATGATGATGATGATGATAATAAGTGTTGTCGAAGGTTTTCATGGCTGGGATCACTGGGTGGCTGTGAGTTTTCCAGGCTGTATGGCCATGCTCAAGAAGCATTCTCTCCTGTTGTTCGCCCACACCTATGCCAGGCATCCTCAGAGGTTGTGAGGTCTGTTGGAAACTAAGCAAGTGGGGTTTATATATCTGTGGAATGATGTCCAGAGCAGGAGAACGACCTCGTGTCCGTTTGATGTCATCCAGAGTTTTGGATTTGGGTTCCATCTGTACGCAGATGACACTCAACTCTACTCCTCTTTTCTACCAAAATCCAAGAGAGCCCACCAGATGCTGGTCCAGTGGTTGTCAGCAGTGATGGACTGGGCTTGTTGTAACCATCCTTGTGGGTGGCTTCTCTCATGTCCCCGCATGGAGCTAGAGCTGATTGAGGGAGCTCATCCGCTCTCTCTCCGAGTTGGATTTGAACGAGCAACCTTCAGGTCAGCAACCCAACCTTCAAGTCAGCAGTCCTGTTGGCCCAATGGTTTAACCCACCGCACCACCAAGGGCTCCTTAAAAGATAATACTGTATATTTCTCTGACCTGATTTTCAGGGCTAAGATTCGCCTTCTGTTCAAAAGGAAATCAATGATTCGATTTCTGGTCAGCAGAGGGAGACACAATCCAGAAATAAATCCAGCGCAAAATCCAATCCAATCTTCCAAGCAGAGGAAATAAATCTAGTATCTATGCATACTAATAATACAATATAATAATATTAATTATATATTATATATTAAATGTAATACAGTAGAGTCGCACTTATCCAACACTCGCTTATCCAATGTTCTGGATTATCCAATGTATTTTTGTAGTCAATGTTTTCAATATATCGTGATATTTTGGTGCTAAATTTGTAAATATAGTAATTACAACATAACATTACTGCGTATTGAACTACTTTTTCTGTCAAATTTGTTGTATAACATGATGTTTTGGTGCTTAATTTGTAAAATCATAACCTAATTTGATGTTTAATAGGCTTCTCCTTAATCTCTCATTATCCAACATATTCGCTTATCCAACGTTCTGCCGGCCCGTTTATGTTGGATAAGTGAGACTCTACTGTATGTATAAAAGGTAAAGGTAAAGGTTTTCCTCTGACGTTAAGTCCAGTCATCATCATCATCATCATCATCATCATCATCATCATCATCATTTAATTACTTATTAATCGCCCTCCATCCACGATGCTCTGTCTGACTCTGGAGGTTGGTGCTCATCTCCATTTCTAAGCCGAAGAGCCGGCGCTGTCCATAGACACCTCCAGGTCACGTGCCCTTACCTTCACGCCGGAGCGGTACCTATTGATCTACTCACATTGGCATGTTTTCGAACTGCTAGGTTGGCAGGAGCTAGAGCTAACAGTGGGAGTTGTAGTTCACCCACATCCAGAACGCGCTATGAATCCACACAATGATGGATCTGGACCAGAATTGGCCAGATCCCATAAATCCCTCCAAAGACATCTAATTTTTTTTTCATAGTCATGCCCAGTGAGTTCCGGGTCCATTGTTTATGGAGTTCTCTTAGATTGCAGGTGAACTATACATCCCAGTCCCTACAATTCTTATAAATCATGATGAATTCTCCCCAAACCTGTTGTGACTCAGCTGGAACCTCAGATTGACTCTGATGAGGATGATGGGATTCAGGTTCAAAATACACAATATGACCAAATTTGAATCCCGATGGGTTCTGAGTGGAATTGGCCTGGACATTGTGGAGTTGTAGGAGCTGGGATTTATAGTTCACCTGCAATCAATGAGCATTCTGTCTGAACTCCATCAAAGATGGAATTGGACCAAACTTGGCACACAGAGCCTCCATGACCAGCAAAACATACTGGAGGTCTTTGGGGAAAGTCCAAAACACCTGGAGGGCTGAAGTTTGCCCATTCTATTCATTTGTAGAAATTAAGCTTGGAAACTAAATAAATATTTAAAAACGACAGAAATATTTAAAACCAGAATTTAGCTTCCTCTTTCTCTTGTCTTTAATAGCGATGGCGGCACGTATTTTAGCAGAATTTTTTAGAATTTCCTGCTTGTGGTCTCGGCTGGTCTTGTGTGAGACCAAAATGTCATCTCCGGTGACAATCGGTGGGACTTTCAGGTTGAAAAACTCGGCCTTTTTTGGCGACCGCTTCCTCCGGAGAGAACTGCGAAAAACCGTCTAGGTGTGAAAGGCAAAGATAACAACACTCTGTAACATGATTTTTTTTGTTTGTTTTGTTTCTGGGTTATAAATGCTGTTTCCTAATTTGGATCTCCAGTAGAGTCTCACTTATCCAACATTCTGGATTATCCCATGCAGTCGGCCTTTTAGTAGTCAATGTTTTTGTAGTCAATGTTTTCAATACATTGTGATATTTTAGTGCTAAATTCGTAAATGCAGTAATTACTACATAACATTACTGCGTATTGAACTACTTTTTCTGTCAAATTTGTTGTAAAACGTGATGTTTTGGTGCTTAATTTGTAAAATCATAACCTAATTTGATGTTTAATAGGCTTTTCCTTAATTCCTCCTTATTATCCAACATATTCGCTTATCCAACATCCTGCTGGCCTATTTATGTTGGATAAGTGAGACTCTACTGTATAATACCGTATATACTCGAGTATAAGCCGACCCGAATATAATCCGAGGCACCTAATTTTACCACAAAAAATCTGGGAAAACATTGACTCCAGTATAAGCCTAGAGTGGTAAATTTCAGAAATAAAAATAGATACCAATAAAATTACATTAATTGAGGCATCAGTAGGTTAAATGTTTTTGAATCTTTACATCAAACTGTAATTTAAGATAGGAGTGTCCAACTCTGATTAAATCATTATTCTCATCTTCTTCAATGTAAATGTGCTTATGTATCCTTTTAATAATAATAGAGTGAAATAATAAATGTAATAATAATAATAATAAATGCAGTAAAATAATAAATGTAATAATAAATAGAGTCAAATAATAGATGTATTAATAATAATAAAAATACAGAAGAGTTTCACTTATCCAAAACTCACTTATCCAACGTTCTGGATTATCCAATGCATTTTTGTAGTCAATGTATTCAATATATCGTGATATTTTGGTCGTAAATTCGTAAATACAGTAATTACTACATAGCATTACTTCGTATTGAACTACTTTTTCTGCTAAATTTGTTGTTAAACATGATGGTTTGGTGCTTAATTTGTAAAATCATAACCTAATTTGATGTTTGATATGCTTTTCCTTAATGCCTCCTTATTATCCAACATATTCGCTTATCCAACATTCTGCTGGCCCGTTTATGTTGGATAAGTGAGACTCTACTGTAAATGTAAAAGTAACAACAATAATAGAGTAAAATAATAAATGTAATAATAAATAGAGTAAAATAATAGATGTATTATTCATAATAATAAAAATAAATGTAAAAGTAGCAACAATAATAGAGTAAAATAATAAATGTAACAATACCAATAATAGAGAAAAATAATAAATATACCTTATATACTTGAGTATAAGCCAACCTGAATATAAGCCCACCAGGACCCTCACCCAAGTATAAGCCGAGGAGGGTTTTTTTTTCCAGTCCTAAAAAAGGGCTGAAAAACTAGGCTTATACTTGAGTATATACGGTAATTTAAAGATTTCTTGAAAAGGACGAACCCAGCAATTACTGTCCGGTTGGCTTCTGTCTGATACCAGGCAAGATTCTAAACTAAAAGAAACTAAAAAGCAGAGGAGCGGCTGGAGAAAATAAAGCTGGCAACCTCACTGACTATAGGGCAACCTTTCTGTCAATATTTGGCCTCTCTTTGAGGATGGTGTTAAAATACAAGGTCCTTCTTTGCAAAGAAATTTCTCTTTCGTTTTGAGTGAGCACTCCGATTTTAAAAACTTTTTGAAAACAGTTCCCCACCAAAACTCAGTTTGTGAGTCAGACTGATACTCCCTTTTCTGTGACAAACCCAAGGGCCCCAGAGATTATTTCGTTTCAAATTTAGAAGTACATCTACACTTGTGGAATTTAAACAGTTTGACACATACACACATTTTCACTTTTATTATAGGTATAGATAGATTGGGAGCCCCTGATGGCGCAGCGTATTAAAGCACTGAGCTGCTGAACTTGCAGACCGAAAGGTTGCAGGTTTGAATCCAGGGAGCGGAGTGAGCTCCCGCAGTTAGCCCCAGCTTCTGCCAACCTAGCAATTCGAAACATGTAAATGTGAGTAGATCAATAGGTACTGCTCCGGCGGAAAGGTAACGGTGCTCCATGTAGTCATGCCGGCCACATTACCTTGTAGGTGTCTATGGACAACGCCGGCTCTTGGGCTTAGAAATGGAGATGAGCACCAACCGCCAGAGTCGGACACGACTGGACCTAATGTCAGGGGAAAACCTTTACCTTTACCTATAGATAGATTATTATTATTTGTATTTATATCCCATTTTTTCTCTTTCAAGAGGAAAGCACTCTCTTTAATATAGGCACCGAATACCTATATTATCCCAATAATATAATATAATAATATTATCCCAATAATAATAATAATAATAATAATAATAATAATAATAATAATAGATCTATACAATGCCAATCATGCTTTGCTGAGATCCTGGTCCTCTTTTATGTTTTATGGATTTCACCTGAATTGTTTCTAAATACTAATGATGTTTAGTACTACTGTTTTAATATTTGTATATTTTAAATTGTATTGCAATGGGTTGCTGTGAGTTTTCCGGACTGTCCAGAAGCATTCTCTCCTGACGTTTCGCCCACCTCTATGGCAGGCATCCTCAGAGGTTGTGTGTATTGCAATGCTTTTAATGTTAGCCATAGAGAAGAAGCAAGGATATAAATAAACATAATAATAATAATAATAATAATAATAATAATAATAATAATAATAGTAATAATAATTTGGCAGTGAATTCTAGGGACTTTGGAAAACTGACTCGGAGGTTGTGAAGTATTGCAATGCTTTCAATGTTAGCTGCAGCAAAAAAGCAAGGATATAAACATAATAATAATAATAATAATAATAATAATAATAATAATAATAATTTGGCAGTGAAGGCTAGGGATCTTGGAAAACTGACTCAGAGGTTGTGAAGTATTGCAATGCTCAAATGTTAGCTGTAGAGAAAAAGCAAGGATATAAATAAACATAATAATAATAATAATAATAATAATAATAATAATAATAATTTGGCAGGGAAGGCTAGGGATCTTGGAAAACTGACTCAGAGGTTGTGAAGTATTGCAATGCTAAAATGTTAGCTGTAGAGAAAAAGCAAGGATATAAATAAACATAATAATAATAATAATAATAATAATTTGGCAGGGAAGGCTAGGGATCTTGGAAAACTGACTCAGAGGTTGTGAAGTATTGCAATGCTTTTAATGTTAGCCATAGAGAAAAAGCAAGGATATAAACATAATAATAATAATAATAATAATAATAATAATAATATGGCCGTGAAGGCTAGGGACCTTGGAAAACTGACTCAGAGGTTGTGAAGTATTGCAATGCTTTAATGTTAGCCATAGAGAAAAAGCAAGGATATAAACATAATAATAATAATAATAATAATAATAATAATAATAATAATTTGGCCGTGAAGGCTAGGGACCTTGGAAAACTGACTCAGAGGTTGTGAAGTATTGCAATGCTTTAATGTTAGCCATAGAGAAAAAGCAAGGATATAAACAAACATAATAATAATAATAATAATAATAATAATAATAATAATAATTTGGCCGTGAAGGCTAGGGACCTTGGAAAACTGACTCAGCGGTTGTGAAGTATTGCAATGCTTAAATGTTAACCATAGGGAAAAAGCAAGGATATAAATAAATATAATAATAATAATAATAATAATAATAATAATAATAATAATAATAATAAGGCAGTGAAGGCTAAGGACCTTGGAAAACTGCAACTCCCAAAATTCCCTGGCCTTAAGCTAAGTCAGTTAATGTGGTATAAAACTGCATTAATTCTAGGTTATAGAGATGAACCTAGAGAAAACTCTAGACCAGGGGTCCTCAAACTTTTAAAGCAGAGGGCCGGTCCACAATCCTTCAGACTGTTGGGGGGCCGAATTATCTTTTGAAAAAAAAAACCGAACAAATTCCTATGCACACTGCATATGTCTTATTTGTTGTGCTAAAACAACAACAACAACAACAACAACACAACGAAAGAAGAATACGATATTTAAAAATAAAAACAATTTTAACCAACTCAAACCGATCAGGATTTCAATGGGAAGTGTGGACCTGCTTCTGGCTAACAAGATAGTCAAGTTATTTAGGATTATTGTTGTTGTGTGCCTTCAAGTCATTTCAGATTTTGGGCGAGCCTAAGTCAAAAAAAAAAATTATTTATTATTTATTTATTTACTACATTTATATCCTGTCCTTCTCACCCTGAAGGGGACTCAGAGCAGCTTACAATTTACATCTATATACAATATATTATATTAGTAGCATAGAACAATATTAGCATTATATATTACTATATTAAATTATACCACTATACTGTAATATTATATGTAATATTACATGTAATATATAATATATAATTAATATTATTATATGGTATTATTATTAGTATTACATTATATCACATTATAATATTACTATCAATATTATATGTATATACAATATATTATATTATTAAAACTGATATAAAAATATTATATTATAAAACTGAGGGCAGGGGCCAGGTAAATGACTTTGGAGGGCCGCATCCGGCCCCCGGGCCTTAGTTTGGGGACCCCTGCTCTAGACCTTGCAAAACTAAAACTCTCACGATTTCATTGCATTGAGTTAAATGCAGTTAAAGTGGTACCAAACCGCACTAATCCTTCAGTGTGACCCAATGCAGAACACCGTTATGCTCATTTAATATGACCGCGTCCTGCTTTTGTTCTTATTGTTCGTATTGGAGATCACTCATTTCTGGCCCAGCCTTCTCAGAAATGAACGTTTTCGCTCCTTTGATGTTTCTGACGGCTTTAATTGAGTCACAAAGGGGTTTTTTGTTCTTCTTTTAAACCGTTGCAAGTGCATGAGAATGAAGTATCAAAAGTCCCGCGGTCTCTGGATATCACGGCACAATTCTCAGCAAAGCCCAATCTCCCCTGTAATTTTGGGGTGCATCTCAATGCTGCAAGACATTAAAACCAGGACTTATATTACCGTATATACTCAAATATAAGCCGACCCGAATATAAGCCGAGGCACCTAATTTTAACACCAAAAAAATTGGGGAAAAATTGACTCCAGTATAAGCCGAGGGTGGTAAATTTCATAAATAAAAATAGATACCAATAAAATTACATTAATTGAGGCATCAGTAAGTTAAATGTTTTTGAATATTTACATAAAGCTCAAATTTAAGATATGACTGTCCAACTCATCTTCTTCCATGTAATCCTTTTAATAATAATAGAGTAAAATAATACATGTAATAATAATAATAATAATAATAATAATAATAATAATAATAATAGATACAGGGAAATAATACATCTAATAATAAATAGAGTAAAATAATAAATGCAATAATAATAATAAGATCAGAGTGAAATAATAAATGTATTATTAATAATAATAATAATAATAATAATAATAGAGTAAAATAAATGTAATAGTAGCAACAATAATAGAGAAAAATAATAAATGTAATACAGTAGAGTCTCACTTATCCAACATAAACAGGCCGGCAGAATATTGGATAAGCGAATATGTTGGATAATAAGGAGGCATTAAGGAAAAACCTATTAAACATCAAATTAGGTTATGATTTTACAATTTAAGCACCAAAACATCATGTTATACAACAAATTTGGCAGAAAAAGTAGTTCAATACATAGTAATGCTATGTAATAATTACTGTATTTATGAATTTAGCACCAAAATATCACGATATATTGAAAACATTGACTACAATAATTCATGGGATAATCCAGAATGTTGGATAAGCGAGTGTTGGATAAGTGAGACTCTACTGTAATACCAATAATAATAGAGAATAATAATAAATGTACCATATATTCTCGAGTATAAGCTGACCCAAATATAAGCCAACCAGGACCCTCACCCGAGTATAAGCCAAGGGGGGCTTTTTCAGCCTTAAAAAAGGACTGAAAAACTAGGCTTATACTTGAGTATATACAGTAATTTTTTTCTTATCATATAATTACACAATATAACACAATTTGAAAAATGCTCTGTTCCAGATTCGAAAGTGTGATTTCTCGTTTAATTGTGTGGTCCTGATTTTGCTTGTGTGGTTGAATTGGTCGAGATTTTCATTGCAAAACTAGAGCAAAATGTGCTATGGCAGGATGTCCCTCCCGCAAAGACAAAGTCCAGTGAAGAAATGACATTTATAACTCAGGAACACAAATCGTGTTACATAGTGTTGTTTTATAATTGAATACATCCGTCGTGTGTTGCAACGGATGGCCTACTGCTAAACCGTCCACATTTGCTGTACTTGTGGCAAGGTTTTTAAAGTACCGTATATACTCAGGTATAAGCCTAGTTTTTCAGCCCTTTTTTTAAGACTAAAAAAGCCACTCTCGGCTTATACTCGGGTGAGGGTCCTGGTTGGCTTATGTTTGGGTCAGCTTATACTCAAGAATATATGGTACATTTATTATTTTTCTCTATTATTATTGGTATTATTACATTTATTATTTTTCTCTTTTATTGTTGCTACTATTACATTCATTTTACTCTATTATTATTATTATTATTACATTTATTATTTCACTCTGATCTTATTATTATTATTACTGCATTTATTATTTTACTCTGTTTATTATTACATGTATTATATTTAACTCTGTTTTAATGTTTGTATACTTGTAGTGGAGCCCCCAGTGGCATAGCGTGTTAAAGCGCTGGCAGAAGCTGGGGCTAACAGTGGGAGCTCACCCACTCCCCGGATTTGAACCACCGAACTTTCGGTCAGCAAGTTCAGCAACTCAGCAATTTAACCCACTGCTCTATCGGGGGCTCCTGGTGTAAACATAATAATAATAATAATAATAATAATAATAATAATAATGGTGCCCCTGATAGTGCAGCGGATTAAACTGCTGAGCTGCTGAACTTGCCGACCGAAAGATTGGTGGTTCAAATCCAGGGAGCGGGGCGAGCTCCTGCTATTAGCCCCAGCTTCTGCCAAGGATAATATATTGTCTGGGACACCATTGTAATTTCCTTCCTTGGAGGTTTTTAAGCCGAGGCTGGATGGCCATCTGTCAGGATGGCTTGGATGGTGTCTTCCTGCCTGGCCAAATGGGGTTGGACTGGATGCCCTTTGGGGGTCCCCTCCAAATCTAGGATTCTATGATGTAGTTTAACAGGGGCTGGATGGCCATCTGTTGGGAGAGTTTGGTTGGTATTTCCTTCCCAATGAATAGGGTTGGACTGGGTGCCCTTTGGGGTCCCTTCCAACTCTAGGATTCTATGATGTATTTTAAACGGGCTGAATGGCCATCTGTTGGGAGGGCTTAAATGGTGATTTCTTCCTAATTGAATGGGGTTGGACTGGATGCCCTTTGGGGGTCCCTTCCAACTCTCCAATTCTATGCTTCTGGGATGGAAGCCAGCCTTGATATTGCCTCTTTCTAAATTCTGCTGCTTTCATTTTGATATTGGAAAGCACCGTGGAGTCATTTGGTCGGAGGCCTCAAAAACCGCAGCGAAAACAGCACCCGAGAGCATGTACCTGTTCTGGAAAGGAACCAGTTAAAAAATGAATCATATTTCTTTCGTCCTCGGCGAAAGAAAGTAACGCGACCGCAGGTGACTTCCACAGAATCGCTCCCCGAGGTCTCAACAGTCAATCTGAACCTGGAGACTCGGTTTCACGTTCCGGGCAGCTTCTCCTTGCCTTGAAACAGGCCCTTCGCAGCCATGTTTTGAACCCAAAAAATATGCAAATTTTGTTGAAACATAAAGATAGCTATCTACATGCAGGGAGGAAGGAAACGGCAGAGGTATATTTCTGCCGACATAGGAGCGGTCCAGACTGATTTTTGTGATCAGTTGGCAACCTTACCTATGAATCCAGTAAATTCAGTTTGGCGCCATTTACTAGGATGCAATCCTGGGAAATGTGGTTTGTGATACGGTAGAGAAGGAGCCCCCGATAGCACAGCGTGTTAAACCGCTGAGCTGCTGAACTTGCAGACCGAAAGGTCGCTAGTTCGAATCCAGGGAGTGGAGTGAGCTCCCGCTGTTAGCCCCAGCTTCTACCAACCTAGCAGTTCGAAAACATGCAAATGTGAGTAGATCAATAGGTACTGCTCTGGTGGGAAGGTAATGGCACTCGATGCAGTCATGCCAGTCACATAACCTTGGAGGTGTCTATGGACAACGCCGGCTCTTCGGCTTAGAAATAGAGATGAGCACCAACCCCCAGAGTGTGAGTAGATCAATAGGTACTGCTCCGGCGGGAAGGTAACGGCACTCGATGCAGTCATTCCGGTCACATAACCTTGGAGGTGTCTATGGACAACGCCAGCTCTTCGGCTTAGAAATGGAGATGAGCACCAACCCCCAGAGTGTGAGTAGGTCAATAGGTACTGCTCCGGTGGGAAGGTAACAGCGTTCCATGCGGTCATGTCGGTCACATAACCTTGGAGGTGTCTACGGACAACGCCAGCTCTATGACTTAGAAATGGAGATGAGCACCAACCCCCAGAGTGTGAGTAGAGCAATAGGTACTGTTCCGGTGGGAAGGTAACAGCGCTCAATGCGGTCATGTCGGTCACATAACCTTGGAGGTGTCTACGGACAACGCCAGCTCTATGACTTAGAAATGGAGATGAGCACCAACCCCCAGAGTGTGAGTAGATCAATAGGTACTGCTCCGGCGGGAAGGTAACGGCACTCGATGCAGTCATTCCGGTCACATAACCTTGGAGGTGTCTATGGACAACGCCAGCTCTTCGGCTTAGAAATGGAGATGAGCACCAACCCCCAGAGTGTGAGTAGGTCAATAGGTACTGCTCCGGTGGGAAGGTAACAGCGTTCCATGCGGTCATGTCGGTCACATAACCTTGGAGGTGTCTACGGACAACGCCAGTTCTATGACTTAGAAATGGAGATGAGCACCAACCCCCAGAGTGTGAGTAGGTCAATAGGTACTGCTCCGGTGGGAAGGTAACAGCGTTCCATGCGGTCATGTCGGTCACATAACCTTGGAGGTGTCTACGGACAACGCCAGCTCTATGACTTAGAAATGGAGATGAGCACCAACCCCCAGAGTGTGAGTAGAGCAATAGGTACTGCTCCGGTGGGAAGGTAACAGCGCTCAATGCGGTCATGTCGGTCACATAACCTTGGAGGTGTCTACGGACAACGCCAGCTCTATGACTTAGAAATGGAGATGAGCACCAACCCCCAGAGTGTGAGTAGAGCAATAGGTACTGTTCCGGTGGGAAGGTAACAGCGTTCCATGCGGTCATGTCGGCCACATAACCTTGGAGGTGTCTACGGACAACGCCAGCTCTATGACTTAGAAATGGAGATGAGCACCAACCCCCAGAGTGTGAGTAGAGCAATAGGTACTGCTCCGGTGGGAAGGTAACAGCGCTCAATGCAGTCATGCTGGTCACATAACTTTGGAGGTGTCTATGGACAGCGCCATTTCTTCGGCTTAGAAATGGAGATAAGCACCAACCCCCTGAGTGTGAGTAGATCAATAGGTACTGCTATGGCGGGAAGGTAACAGTGCTCCATGCAGTCATGCTGGTCACATAACCTTGGAGGTGTCTATGGACAATGCCGGCTCTTTGGCTTAGAAATGGAGATGAGCACCAACCCCCAGAGTATGAGTAGATCAATAGGTACTGCTCCGGTGGGAAGGTAACAGCACACCATGCATTCATGCCGGTCACATAACCTTGGAGGTGTCTATGGACAATGCCGGCTCTTTGGCTTAGAAATGGAGATGAGCACCAACCCCCAGAGTCAGACACGACTGGACTTAATGTCAGGGGGAAACATTTACTTTATGGCAGAGAAGGCAAAAGACCCTATGAAACTACAACTCCCTGAATTCCGCATTGTGTCGAATGGCATCTGAAGTCAACTCCAGGGTTTGATCCAATGGATCTGTCCAAAGTCCTGAATGTATTATACGGATAAGGCTCTGCATCTTGGGTCTCCATCTACCCAATAGGTAAGGTTTTAGGTACAAGGTTTTTGTGGATGAATTTTGTATTTTGTATTGTTTTAAATCTGTATTTAACTGCTTATGTTTTTATTCTTTTGTGTTGTTGTGCATTGGCATTGAATTCTGCCAGTTTTGTAAGCCACCCTGAGTCCCTTCGGGTGAGAAGGGCGGGATAGAAATAAATAAAATAAAATAAAATAACTGGATTGATAAGGAACCTATGAACTGCGTAGGGTTTTCTTGGCAAGGAATCCTCCGGGGTGGCTTGGCCAGTTCCTCCGTCTCAAAGACAGCCAAGTTTCTTAACTTCAGAGCACATTTTTGTCATTTCACAAATAGTGTCTTTTCACTTGGGATCAATAAGAGCGGCGGGTCATTTGGGAAGAAAAGGGCTCGGAGTGAAGTTGTAACATCCTCTCCTTGTCCCTGCGACTCTTCTGATCTCCCGGCCCTCCCGGCACATATTTTAAGTATTAACAAAGCTTGGAAAATGTCCTTTTTTGGCTTAGGATTTTTGCAATGGCTCAGTCAGGATTCTGGGAGATACAGACCAAAAAAGGAACTTTTCCAGGGTCTGAAATTGGAGAAGGGATCTTTCCCGTCGTAGGCAGTCCTTGCTCCAATGTTGCCCCCAAACCTAAGAGTTCGGGTTTTGAAAAATGCAAAGGATGCCGGTCTAAAAAGCGTGACAAGTTTGGAAAGCTCTGTTCTAAGCAGTTCCAAAACAAGGAACGTTTCCATGCTCTGGATCAGATTCTCCAGAGCTTTTTAGACCGGCATCCTTTCCGCAACACGGTAATTCAGTTTCACTCGCAAACTGGAGGTGAAACCAACCCCTTATAAAAGTTTCATACAATATATATAATTTATAATATATGCCTTATATGTAAGTTTCATACAATCTTTACTGCATCAGTGAGGTTTGGCATGGTTTCCTTACGTCCTGCAATTAATTCTTGTGTTGTTTCCTCTCTCGCCGCTCCATGGGGTTCATGGCAAACATCGCTGTCAACAGTTATTCTTTTCTTAATTAGAAACTTATCCAGTTTGGTGGTAATTACTAGGCTTGTGCAATCTGGGTAAATCTTGACTCATTTCGTGTCCCGGCTTTTGGTGGGTCCCAACCCGTGCGAGATTTAAGGATGCCTCTTATCTGTTTCTATTCTAGAGAAAAGGCACTCAGCTGCAGGCAGGTGCGAGATTTAAGGATGCATCTTATCTGTTTCTATTCTAGAGAAAAGGCACTCAGCTGCAGGCAGGTGCGAGATTTAAGGATGCCTCTTATCTGTTTCTATTCTAGAGAAAAGGCACTCAGCTGCAGGCAGGTGCGAGATTTAAGGATGCCTCTTATCTGTTTCTATTCTAGAGAAAAGGCGCTCAGCTGCAGGCAGGTGTGAGATTTAAGGATGTCTCTTATCTGTTTCTATTCTAGAGAAAAGGCACTCAGCTGCAGGCAGGTGCGAGATTTAAGGATGCCTATTATCTGTTTCTATTCTAGAGAAAAGGCACTCAGCTGCAGGCAGGTGCGAGATTTAAGGATGCCTCTTATCTGTTTCTACTCTAGAGGAGAGGCGCTCAGCTGCAGGCAGGTGTGAGATTTAAGGATGTCTCTTATCTGTTTCTACTCTAGATGAGAGGCGCTCAGCTGCAGGCAGGTGCGAGATTTAAGGATGTCTCTTATCTGTTTCTACTCTAGATGAGAGGCGCTCAGCTGCAGGCAGGTGTGAGATTTAAGGATGTCTCTTATCTGTTTCTACTCTAGATGAGAGGCGCTCAGCTGCAGGCAGGTGTGAGATTTAAGGATGTCTCTTATCGGTTTCTACTCTAGATGAGAGGCGCTCAGCTGCAGGCAGGTGTGGGATTTAAAGAAGTCTCTTATCTGTTTCTACTCTAGATGAGAGGCGCTCAGCTGCAGGCAGGTGCGAGATTTAAGGATGTCTCTTATCAGTTTCTACTCTAGATGAGAGGCGCTCAGCTGCAGGCAGGTGCGAGATTTAAGGATGTCTCTTATCTGTTTCTACTCTAGATGAGAGGCGCTCAGCTGCAGGCAGGTGCGAGATTTAAGGATGTCTCTTATCTGTTTCTACTCTAGATGAGAGGCGCTCAGCTGCAGGCAGGTGCGAGATTTAAGGATGTCTCTTATCAGTTTCTACTCTAGATGAGAGGCGCTCAGCTGCAGGCAGGTGCGAGATTTAAGGATGTCTCTTATCTGTTTCTACTCTAGATGAGAGGCGCTCAGCTGCAGGCAGGTGCGAGATTTAAGGATGTCTCTTATCTGTTTCTACTCTAGATGAGAGGCGCTCAGCTGCAGGCAGGTGCGAGATTTAAGGATGCCTCTTATCTGTTTCTACTCTAGATGAGAGGCGCTCAGCTGCAGGCAGGTGCGAGATTTAAAGATGTCTCTTATCTGTTTCTACTCTAGATGAGAGGCGCTCAGCTGCAGGCAGGTGCGAGATTTAAGGATGTCTCTTATCTGTTTCTACTCTAGATGAGAGGCGCTCAGCTGCAGGCAGGTGCGAGATTTAAGGATGCCTCTTATCTGTTTCTACTCTAGATGAGAGGCGCTCAGCTGCAGGCAGGTGCGAGATTTAAAGATGTCTCTTATCTGTTTCTACTCTAGATGAGAGGCGCTCAGCTGCAGGCAGGTGTGAGATTTAAGGATGTCTCTTATCTGTTTCTACTCTAGATGAGAGGCGCTCAGCTGCAGGCAGGTGCGAGATTTAAGGATGTCTCTCATCAGTTTCTACTCTAGAGGAGAGGCGCTCAGCTGCAGGCAGGTGTGAGATTTAAGGATGTCTCTTATCTGTTTCTACTCTAGAGGAGAGGCGCTCAGCTGCAGGCAGGTGCGAGATTTAAGGATGTCTCTTATCTGTTTCTACTCTAGATGAGAGGCGCTCAGCTGCAGGCAGGTGTGAGATTTAAGGATGTCTCTTATCTGTTTCTACTCTAGATGAGAGGCGCTCAGCTGCAGGCAGGTGTGAGATTTAAGGATGTCTCTTATCTGTTTCTACTCTAGATGAGAGGCGCTCAGCTGCAGGCAGGTGCGAGATTTAAGGATGTCTCTTATCTGTTTCTACTCTAGATGAGAGGCGCTCAGCTGCAGGCAGGTGTGAGATTTAAGGATGTCTCTTATCTGTTTCTACTCTAGATGAGAGGCGCTCAGCTGCAGGCAGGTGCGAGATTTAAGGATGTCTCTCATCAGTTTCTACTCTAGAGGAGAGGCGCTCAGCTGCAGGCAGGTGCAAGATTTAAGGATGTCTCTTATCGGTTTCTACTCTAGATGAGAGGCGCTCACCTGCAGGCAGGTGCGAGATTTAAGAAGGCCTCTTATCTGTTTCTACTCTAGAGGACTGAATAATAATAATAATAATAATAATAATAATAATAATAATAATAATAATAATAATCCAGTACAACAGCCAGCAGAGTGTCTGCTGTGGACTCATCTTGTTGTGTTTCCAATAATAATAATAAACTGGGTTATCTGAGTCCACACTTCTATATATCCCAGTTAAAGCAGATATTGTGGGATTTTCTGCCTTGATCTTTTGGGTTATATGGCTGTGTGGAAGGGCCCTGAGAGTTCTGGTTAACTGAGAGTCTACTATATTGAGCCTGGCTGGGGGAATTGGGGAGCTCTGGTCTCCAGATTCCTTTTCCCAAGCTCTCAGAGTATGCGCTCTCTGTTTCTAATTTCTCCTCCGCGAGATCTCTCTTGACAGTTGTTTTTTATGGCCGGCTCAGTGGCTTGGACGGGCTTCAACTCTTGCTCGGCTTTTTCTCCTTTTCTTTTTCCCCTTTTTGCGGTGAGATCTTTGTCCTGGACAGTCTGTTCGCTTGTCCTCCGGCTCTTACTCATCGCCAGGCTTTGCAAGCCGAGCGTAATGCCTGCACGGATTTCCAATCCGGCATTTGGTGATGTAAGCTGATATTTTAATTCTCTTACAAGGAATGGTGTTTAGAGGAATGACTTAAGTGGATTACTCATCTTCTGTAATAACTTGGCCGCGCTCCCGTTTCTATTCCTAGACATGACGCCGGAGGCTTTGATTCTTCTCCTTCTGCTCTCCCTCCTCTTTCGAGTTCTCTTTTCTTTGCTTTCTTCTCATTTGCAAAATTTACGCTCATGTGTTTTGGTGGCGCCGGGTTCTGGGAAACGCAGTCATCTGGTCTTCTGACTGAGGTCGGAAAGGCCAAACGTGATCTCCATAGTGGCCGAGCGACCCATGTAACGTGGTCACTAACCCATGGAGACCAGAGTTCCTTTGGGTGCATCTACACGGAGGAATGAATGCAGTTTGGTTCCACTATGACTGCTATGGCTCAATGCTATGAACTCATCAGAGTTGCGGTTTTACAAAGTCGTTAGTTCGCCTTCTGTGCCTTACCACAAACTACAAGTCCATGGCAGTTCAAGTACAGTAGAGTCTCACTTATCCAACATAAATGGGCCGGCAGAATGTTGGATAAGTGAATATGTTGGATAATAAGGAGGGATTAAGAAAAAGCCTATTAAACATCAAATTACACTATGATTTTACAAATTAAGAACCAAAACATCATGTTTAACAACAAATTGATAGAAAAAGCAGTTCAATACATGGTAACGTTATGTCGTAATTACTATTTACAACTTCAGCACCAAAACATTGCAATGAATTGAAAACAATTACTATATAAACAATGACTACTAAAAGGCAGACTGTGTTGGATAATACAGAACGTTGGATGCGTGAAGGTTGGATAAGTGAGACTACTGTATATGTATATGTGTATATATATATATACAGTAGAGTCTCACTAATCCAAGCCTCGCTTATCCAAGCCTCTGGATAATCCAAGCCATTTTTGTAGTCAATGTTTTCAATATATCGTGATATTTTGGTGCTAAATTTGTAAATACAGTAATTACAACATAACATTACTGCACATTGAACTACTTTTTCTGTCAAATTTGTTGTATAACATGATGTTTTGGTGCTTCATTTGTAAAATCATAACCTAATTTGATGTTTAATAGGCTTTTCCTTAATCCCTCCTTGTTATCCAAGATATTCGCTTATCCAAGCTTCTGCCGGCCCGTTTAGCTTGGATAAGTGAGACTCTACTGTATATATATATACATACAGTAGTCTCACTTATCCAACCTTCACTTATCGAAAACATTTGATTCCAGAAACATTGACTACTAAAAGGCAGACTGCATTGGATAATACAATAATACAATGTTGGACGAGTGAAGGTTGAATAAGTGAGACTCTACTCTCTCTGTGTGTGTGTGTGTGTGTGTGTGTGTGTGTGTATATATATATATATATATACACATATATAGTAGAGTCTCACTTATCCAAGCTAAACGGGCCGGCAGAAGCTTGGATAAGCGAATATCTTGGATAATAAGGAGGGATTAAGGAAAAGCCTATTAAACATCAAATTAGGTTATGATTTTACAAATTAAGCACTAGAACATTACGTTAGACAACAAATTTGACAGAAAAAGTAGTTCAATACACAGTAATGTTATGTTGTAATTACTGTATTTATGAATTTATCACCAAAATATCATGATATATTGAAAACATTGACTACAAAAATGGCTTGGATAATCCAGAGGCTTGGATAAGCGGGGCTTGGATTAGTGAGACTCTACTGTATAATAGTCTCGCTTATCCTTAATAGGCTTGGGCTGTGGCGCAGGCTGGAGAGCAAGCCAGCTGCAACCAGCTGCAATGAATCACTCTGACCAGGAGGTCATGAGTTCGAGGCCCGCTCGGAGCCTATGTTTGCCTTGTTTTTGTTCTATGTTAAAAGGCATTGAATGTTTGCCTATATGTGTAATGTGATCTGCCCTGAGTCCCCTTCGGGGTGAGAAGGGCGGAATATAAATACTGTAAATAAATAATAAATTATCCAACCTTCACTTATCGAAAACATTTGACTCCGAAAACATTGACTACTAAAAGGCAGACTGAGTTGGGTAAGTGAAGGTTGGATAAGCGGAGTTACTGTATAAATATACAGTAAAGTCTCACTTATCCAACCTTCGCTTACCCAACGCAGTCTGCCTTTTACCGGTAGTAGTCAATGTTTCTGGAGTCAAATGTTTTCGATACATCGCGATGTTATGGTGCTAAATTTGTAAATACAGTAGTCTCACTTATCCAAGCTAAATGGGCCGGTAGAGCCTTGGATAAGCGAATATCTTGGATAATAAGGAGGGATTAAGGAAAAGCCTATTAAACATCAAATTAGGTTATGATTTTACAAATGAAGCACCAAAACATCATGTTATACAACAAATTTGACAGAAAAAGTAGTTCAATACGCAGTAATGTCATGTTGTAATTACTGTATTTACAAATTTAGCACCAAAATATCACGATATATTTAAAACATTGACTACAAAAATGGCCTGGATAATCCAGAATGTTGGATAAGTGAGACTCTACTGTAAAGTAAAATAAATGTAATAGTAGCAACAATAATAGAGAAAAATAATAAATGTAATAATACCAATAATAACAGAGAGAAAAAATAAATGTACCATATATTCTGGAGTAATAATAATAATAATAATAATAATAATAATAATAATAATAATAATAAAACTCAGCCGGCATTTGGAAACAATAGACATTGACAAAATTACGATCTGCCAACTGCAAAAGGCCACCTTACTGGGATCTGCACGCATCATCCGAAAATACATCACACAGTCCTAGACACTTGGGAAGTGTTCGACTTGTGATTTTGTGAAACGAAATCCAGCATATCTATCTTGTTTGCTGTGTCATACAACGTCGTTGTGTCAATAATAATAATAAAACTTTATTTATACCCCGCCACTATCTCCCCAACGGGGACTCGGGGCGGCTAACATGGGGCCATGCCCAGAGCAATACAATATAACAAAATATAAAACAACATAACATATATATATATATATATATATATATATATATATATATACAGTAAAGTCTCGCTTACCCAACCTTCGCTTACCCAATGCAGTCTGCCTTTTAGTAGTCAATGTTCCTGGAGTCAAATGTTTTCGATACATCGCAATGTTATGGTGCCAAATTTGTGAATACAGTAATAGCTACATAACGTTACTGTGTATTGAACTGCTTTGTCTGTGGGTTTGTTGTGAAACAGGATGTTTTGGTGCTTGGTTTGTAAAATTGTAACGTAGTTTGACGTTTCATAGGCTGCCCCTGAATCCCTCCTTATTATCCAATACGGATAATAAGTGAGAGTCTACTCCTGGCATGAGCAAAATTGGGCTCTCCAGGTGTTTTGGACTTCAACTCCCACCATTCCTGGCCTCAGGCCCTTTCCTTTTCCCCCTCAGCCGCTTAAGCGGCTGAGGGGGAAAAGGAAGGGGCCTGAGGCCAGGAATGGTGGGAGTTGAAGTCCAAAACACCTGGAGAGCCCAACTTTGCCCATGCCTACTGTGAAAGTGGTGAGGATAGAGGACACTGTTTATGTTGGATTAGTGAGACTCTACTGTATATTTGTAATCTTATATTATCTGCCTGGAACTGCCCCTTCTACACTGCTGTATAAAATGCACACTGAAGTGGATTATCTGGCAGTGTGGAGTCAAGATAATCCAGTTCAAAGCAGATAATATAAGATTCTAAATGAGTCTACACTGCCATATAATCCAGTTAAAATCAGATAATCTGTATCTTATAGGCAGTGTGGAAGAGGCCTGAGGCCTAACTGTGCCTGTCTCCTGGACTGAGTAGGTTGCTAGGAGACCAAGTGGGCGGAGCTTAGCCCTCTAAACTGGCAGCAATTGGATAAAAACAATTATTGCTCTCCCTCTAATTAGGACTTTGTTTTTCTTTTCTTTTTGTTGTATCAACCTAGAGGCGTGGATGATGGGTTGTGTTGTCAAATTTTGAGGTTGGGAGGCCTGTAGTTTTGTTGTTTTGTGGGTCGCCGTGATGCCATCACTCTTTTATATATATAGACTAGCTGTGCCTGGCCACGCGTTGCTGTGGTATTGGCTAAAAACTGTTGTGGAATTTTTATTTGATGTTAATTGTATATTTAAATTAATTTTATTGTTAACTTATCTTTTTATTTATTATATTTTATTATTTTCTTTTATTATTTTTAGTTATTTTGTATTATAGTATTTTATTGTATTAATTTTTTTAGTGTTTTTAATTATTTTTAGTGTTTTTAATTATTTTTATTGCATTATTTGTATGTACAGTAGAGTCTCACTTATCCAAGCTAAACGGGCCAGCAGAAGCTTGGATAAGCGAATATCTTGGATAATAAGGAAGGATTAAGGAAAAACCTATTAAACATCAAATTAGGTTATGATTTTACAAATTAAGCACCAAAACATCATGTTATACAACACATTTGACAGAAAAGGTAGTTCAATACGCGGTAATGTTATGTTGTATTTACTGTATTTACGAATTTAGCACCAAAATATCACAATATATTGAAAACATTGACTACAAAAATGGCTTGGATTATCCAGAGGCTTGGATAAGCGAGGCTTGGATTAGTGAGACTCTACTGTATTTTATTTTTTATTGTTTTATTATTATTTGTTTGTATTATTATTTGTATGTATTATATTTTATGATTTGATTATATTATTTTTATTTATGTTTTTTTTAATTGTATTATTGTATTTTATTTTTATGGGGTTTTTTTTGTATTTTTTTTTTGTCTTTGTATTGGGTTGTTCTGAGTTCTGTGGTCTGTCTGGTCATGTTTGAAATGTATTCTCTCTTGATGTTTCTAACGGGCAGCAATTGGATAAAAACAATTATTCCTTTTTTTCTAATTAGGAGTTTATTTTTCTTTTCTTTTTGTTGTCGGCACCTAGGGGCAAGGATTTTGGGTCGTGTTGCCAAGTTTCGTGTGTTTGGGTCATGTAGTTGCATTGTTGTGCATCTTTGCCGGTTTTTTCGGTTTTGTGGCTCCGGTTTGTGTTTTTGTGGTGTGGTTGTGTTGTAAGAACCATGAAGCAAGGCTTTTGCGTTGTGTTGCCAAGTTTCGTATTTCTGGGGCGTTTAGTTGTGTTGTTATAGTCACGGCGCAAACAACTTTACCCTTTTATTCCTTTTTTTCTAATTAGGAGTTTATTTTTCTTTTCTTTTTGTTGTCGGCACCTAGGGGCAAGGATTTTGGGTCGTGTTGCCGAGTTTCGTGTGTTTGGGTCATGTAGTTGCATTGTTGTGCATCTTTGCCGGTTTTTTTCGGTTTTGTGACTCCGGTTTGTGTTTTTGTGGTGTGGTTGTGTTGTAAGCACCGTGAGGCAAGGCTTTTGCGTTGTGTTGCCAAGTTTCGTATTTCTGGGGCGTTTAGTTGTGTTGTTATAGTCACGGCGCAAACAACTTTACCCTTTTATTCCTTTTTTTCTAATTAGGAGTTTATTTTTCTTTTCTTTTTGTTGTCGGCACCTAGGGGCAAGGATTTTGGGTCGTGTTGCCGAGTTTCGTGTGTTTGGGTCATGTAGTTGCATTGTTGTGCATCTTTGCCGGGTTTTTTCGGTTTTGTGACTCCGGTTTGTGTTTTTGTGGTGTGGTTGTGTTGTAAGCACCGTGAGGCAAGGCTTTTGCGTTGTGTTGCCAAGTTTTGTATTTCTGGGGCGTTTAGTTGTGTTGTTATAGTCACGGCGCAAACAACTTTACCCTTTTATTCCTTTTTTTCTAATTAGGAGTTTATTTTTCTTTTCTTTTTGTTGTCGGCACCTAGGGGCAAGGATTTTGGGTCGTGTTGCCGAGTTTCGTGTGTTTGGGTCATGTAGTTGCATTGTTGTGCATCTTTGCCGGGTTTTTTCGGTTTTGTGACTCCGGTTTGTGTTTTTGTGGTGTGGTTGTGTTGTAAGCACCGTGAGGCAAGGCTTTTGCGTTGTGTTGCCAAGTTTTGTATTTCTGGGGCGTTTAGTTGTGTTGTTATAGTCACGGCGCAAACAACTTTACCCTTTTATTCCTTTTTTTCTAATTAGGAGTTTATTTTTCTTTTCTTTTTGTTGTCGGCACCTAGGGGCAAGGATTTTGGGTCGTGTTGCCGAGTTTCGTGTGTTTGGGTCATGTAGTTGCATTGTTGTGCATCTTTGCCGGGTTTTTTTCGGTTTTGTGACTCCGGTTTGTGTTTTTGTGGTGTGGTTGTGTTGTAAGCACCGTGAGGCAAGGCTTTTGCGTTGTGTTGCCAAGTTTCGTATTTCTGGGGCGTTTAGTTGTGTTGTTATAATCACGGCGCAAACAACTTTACCCTTTTATATATATAGATATAAAGTATGGCTTTAAAAAAGACACTTTTTCCCCATGCTCTCCTTTGGCAAAAAATTTTTAAAACCTTCTCCAAACTGAGACTTTTTCTGTTTCAGAGGCCAAACTTCCTTGCCAAAGACAACCCTCTCAAACGCATTGAGTTCTTGCAAGACCCACACTCCCAGAAAGTGGCATGGGTCTCCTAGAGGAACTACACTTCCCAGCATCCCTCAGCCTTTCATGGGCGGGGAAAACAGTCTCTCTTTTGAGTGACAGTCTCTTCCACGAATGGGAAGCGCACGCCGGGCTTTGGAGGCTTTGGAGGCTCAGCCCAGCCCAGGCGCTGCGGGGAGCCGCTCCGTTCCCTGCTCAGTCGGGACCGGGAAGGGCTCGGGGTCGGATGGGAGCCGTGGAGAGGATCGTCCTGGGTTGGATCTAAGCTCCAGGAGATGGGTGAGCCAATCCGCTTGCAAAAAGCGGTGTTTTTCGGGTTTGGATTTCGAGGTTCCCGTGCGCCTTCGCCGTGCGCCCTCGCCGTGCGCTTTTACGCACGGAGTTTGGGAACTTGTTTTTGGCAGCCTAGAAAGCCTAGAAGCGGGGAAAATGTACGGTGTGGAGCCAGACTTGTACCCAATCGTTTCCTGCGTTGACACGCATCTTTGGTCTCGTCTGTGTCTGCTCCAAAGTTGGGGAAAGTTCCTATCTATCCGAGCGCGCGTGTTGGAAAGCTTTGCCGCGCCGAGGAAGGGTTGCGTTTGCTTGGTATTCTCGGCATGCCTCTTGGCTCCCTTCCTGTCGAATTAACCAGGATTGGCATCGCTTTAAGGCCATGAAAGCCAGGGATGTGTAGTTTCACAATGTCTTCATCTGCCAAGGAGTGCTAGTGCCAGATTCCAAATCTCAGGATTCTGTGCCATTGAGCCAAAATGATGCCAAAACTGAACTCATTCCACTGTGTATTATTATTATGTTTATTATTATAATTATATTTATTTATACCCAGCTTTATCTCTCCCGAAGGAAAGCTTGGGATGTGTAGTTTCACAATGTCTTCATCCGCCAAGGATTGCTAGTGCCAGATTCCAATGCTTAAGATTACGTGCCATTGAGCCAAAATGATGCCAAAACTGAACTCATTCCACTGTGTATTATTATTATGTTTATTATTATAATTATATTTATTTATACCCTGCTTTATCTCTCCCGAAGGAGACTTTAAGGCCAGGAAAGCCTGGGATGTGTAGTTTCACAAGGTCTTCATCCACCAAAGAGTGCTAGTGCCAGATTCCAATGCTCAGGATCCCATGCCATTGAGCCAAAAGGCACTCAAAGGGATGCCAAAACTGCACTGTGTATTATTATTATGTTTATTATTATAATTATATTTACAGTAGAGTCTCACTTATCCAAGCTAAACGGGCCGGCAGAACCTTGGATAAGCGAATATCTTGGATAGTAAGGAGGGATTAAAGAAAAGCCTATTAAACATCAAATTAAGTCATGCCCAACTCTGGGGGTTGGTGTTCATCTCCATTTCTAAGCCGAAGAGCCGGCGTTGTCCGTAGAAACCTCCAAGGTCATGTGGCCAGCATGACTGCATGGAGCGCCAATGTTACCTTCCCGCCGGAGCGGTACCTATTGATCTACTCACATTGGCATGTTGGCAGGAGCTGGAGCTAACAGCAGGCGTCTTCTGTTTAATCTTTGTTTTGTGTATTTTAATAGGTATTTTGTGGAATTTTAAAAGCACGTTTTTAGATGAATAGGTGTGTTGGCAATGTAACCCGCCCCGAACCCTGCAAAGAGGTGGTCAAGAAATAAACATTATTATTATTATTATTAATAATAATAATAATAATAATAGCCATGGTGGCATAATGGGTTAAACCCTTGTGCCGGCTGAACTGCTGACCTGAAGTTGCCAGTTCGAATCCACAAGATGGGGTGAGCTCCCGTCTGTCAGCTCTAGCTTGCGGGGACATGAGAGAAGCCTCCCAGCTAACACAGCCGGGCGTCCCCTGAGCAGTCTCTGTAGACGGCCAATTCTCTTGCACCAGAAGCGACTTGCAGTATGTTCTCAAGCTGCTTCTGATACAATTAAACCCCCACATATATCCTTTAACAGCTAATAGTAGATGCAGTGAGTATTGAAAGCCAGAGTAAATCCAATTATATCAAAGAATGAATGGTGTAATAATGACTTAATCGGGGTTACAGGCTCCATCTTAAATTACAGTCTTACGTCAACTGTTCACATTGTCATCCAGGCATTGCTCACAACTTCATGACACGTCTTTACTATCAGAGTATGTCATCATGATGACAGGGTTTACATTTGTGGGAAAATGGCCAAATATATACAATTCTCCCCCAGAATTATAATTTGTATTCGCTTTGTGTATATATGTATGTTTACATTATATGTCTTCGCTTTCTCTGCAAGTCACCCATGGATCTGGGTTGCTGTGAGTTTTCTGGGCTGTCTGGCTTTGTTCCAGAAGCATTCTCTCCTGATGTTTCGCCCACATCTATGGCAGACTGTGAGGTCTGTTGGAAACTAGGCAAGTGGGGTTTATATATGTGGAACAGATCACACTTGCCTCAAACAGATAAAAGAGTTCTTTCTCTCGCCCTGGACGTTATTAACCCCACTTGCCTAGTTTCCAAGAGACCTCACAACATATTGTCGAAGGATTTCATGGCCAAAATCGCAGGGTTGTTGTATGTTTTTCAGGCTGTATGGCCATGTTCCAGAAGCATTCTCTCCTGATGTTTCACGCACATCTACGGCAGGTATACCTAACAACGTCTAAGGATGCCTGCCATAGATGTGGGCGAAACGTCAGGAGAGAATGCTTCTGGAACATGGCCAGACAGCCCAAAAAACACACAAGACCTCACAATGTCTGAGGATGCCTACCATAGATAGATGTGGGCGAAACATCAGGAGAGAATGCTTCTGGAACATGGCCAAACAGCCCGGAAAACACGCAAGACCTCACAACGTCTGAGGATGCCCACCATAGATAGATGTGGGTGAAACATCAGGAGAGAATGCTTCTGGAACATGGCCAGACAGTCCAGAAAACACACAAGACTTCACAATGTCTGAGGATGTCCACCATAGATAGATGCGGGAAAAACGTCAGGAGAGAATGCTTCTGGAACATGGCCGTACAGCCCAAAAAGACTTCAATGTCTGAGGATATCCAACATAGATGTGGGTGAAACATCAGGAGAGAGTGCTTCTGGAGCATGGCCAGACAGCCTGGAAAACACACAAGACTTCACAATGTCTGAGGATGTCCACCATAGATAGATGCGGGAAAAACGTCAGGAGAGAATGCTTCTGGAACATGGCCGTACAGCCCAAAATGACTTCAATGTCTGAGGATATCCAACATAGATGTGGGTGAAACATCAGGAGAGAGTGCTTCTGGAGCATGGCCAGACAGCCTGGAAAACACACAAGACTTCACAATGTCTGAGGATGTCCACCATAGATAGATGCGGGAAAAACGTCAGGAGAGAATGCTTCTGGAACATGGCCGTACAGCCCAAAAAGACTTCAATGTCTGAGGATGTCCAACATAGATGTGGGTGAAACATCAGGAGAGAGTGCTTCTGGAGCATGGCCAGACAGCCTGGAAAACACACAGACCTCACAATGTCTGAGGATGCCTACCATAGATAGATGTGGGCGAAACGTCAGGAGAGAATGCTTCTGGAACATGGCCAGATAACTCACAGCAACCCAAACATAAATTTCCCCTTGAGGAAGTCAAGGCTTTCGATGGAAGGAAAGAGAAAGAATAAGTCAACCGTTGTGATTTTGTTTTTTCTTTCCTCCTCGGAAAGAAACAACAACAACAACAAACCACCGCCTCTGTCTTGATGCAAATTCAGTGTCTTTGTGGTCTTTTTTGTTTTGTTTGTTTGTTTGTTTTTGTCCCTTGTTTTGTGTGTAGCTCAGCAGATCAAGCGTTTGGCAAAGATGATGAGGCTGCGCTTGGAGGTGTCAGAGTCCCTGAGTTTGCATTTCTGGGCAGGTGGAGAAAAACATGGCACAGAAAACCTCCAAGCCATTGAAAAACAGAACTTTTTCCCCCCGCTTTGGTTTGAATGTGTGTTTTTAAAGCAAAACAAGCCCTCTCCCCCTTGGCCTCCCTCCCTTGCACACTTTGGTATCCGGAACATGATGTCTTTCCCTGCCAATCCTGTGATCGGATCTCTTTACAACGCTGCCAGAAAGTGACTCCGACTTTCTCAGAAGTTTTCTCTTTGTGTTTGTTTCTCAGGACTTGAAAAAAGGCACATTCTTCTCAACTCCCCCCAGAAGTTTTTCTTTTCTTTCTGGTAATGTTGATCTTATCTCTCTTACTCCCCCCTACCACACCCACTTCCAATTTAGTAAATTTCAGCACTCTTTTTCTGATTTTGTCATCCTCCTTCCTGTTGCGGTTTTTCAGAAAAAGAAATCAACCTCTTCTTGCTGGCTGTTTTCTCAGCAAAGTTCTTGTGTCAGCCTTTCGCCAGAGCTGAGCTTTCCAAATAAAGACCCACGGATGGATTTCTGACCCCACAGTAATAATAATAATAACAACAAAAACCAGTGCAAGAAAGCCACACTACAAACTAGAGCTGACAGCTGGCATTTGGAAACAATAGACATTGACAAAATCACAATCTGCCAACTGCAAAAGGCCACCCGACTGGGATCTGCACGCATCATCCGAAAATACATCACACAGTCCTAGACACTTGGGAAGTGTTCGACTTGTGATTTTGTGATATGAAATCCAGCATATCTATCTTTTTTGCTGTGTCATAATAAAATAACAACAACAACAACAATAATAATACATCACACTGCTGCTGCTCAGTCGTTTAATACATCACACAGTCCTAAACATTTGGGAAGTTTTCAACTTGTGATTTTTGATATGAAATCCAGCATATACATCTTGTTTGCTGTGTCATACTCTGTCTTTGTGTCAGTAATAATAGTAATATTAATTTGGGAAGTGTTCAACTTGTGATTCCTGTATCACACTCTGTCTTTGTGTCCAAATATTATTATTATTAATATTAATAATAATAATAATTTTATTATTATGACACAGCAAACAAAAGTGAATATCTTGGATAATAAGGAGGGATTAAGAAAAAGCCTATTAAGCATCAAATTAGGTTACTATTTTACAAACTAAGCACCAAAACATCATGTTATACAACAAATTTGACAGAAAAAGTAGTTCAAGACGCAGTAATGTTACATTGTAAGGTCTGTTGGAAGCAAGTGGGGTTTATATCATGACTTGTTAATCGTTTTTAAATGCATTCTTTGATGTCTTAACTATTGATTTTATGATATTATATGATTGCATGATATGTGAGCCGCTCTGAGTTCCTGTTGAGGAGATGGAGGCGGCATACAAAAATATAATAATAATAATAATAATAATAATTATTATTATTATTATTATTTCCGTGCTGTATGGCCATGTTCCAGAAGCATTTTCTCCTGATGTTTTGCTCATATCAATAGCAGGCATCTCTGAGGATGCCTTGTGACTTGAAGGTTGGGTTGCTGACTTGAAAGCTGCCAGGTTCGAATCCAACCCAGGGAGAGTGTGGATGAGCTCCCTCTGTCAGCTCCAGCTCCATGCGGGGACATGAGGGAAGGCTCCCACAAGGATGGTCAAAACATCAAAACATCTGGGCAATGTCCTTGCAGACGGGAAATTCTCACACCAGAAGTGACTTGCAGTTTCTCAAGTCGCTCCTGACACGAAAAAAAAATATCTCTGAGAATGCCTGCCATAGATGTGGGTGAAACGTCAGGAGAGAATGCTTCTGGAACATGGCCAGACAGTCCGCAAAATGCACAACCCAATAATAATAATTCTAATAATAATAAAAAGAGAACTAAGGTGGCAAACAACAATTTAAAAACCTATTAATATACCAATATGTTCCCATAGTTTTCCATAGGACATAATACTCCTGTCCCGTCTCACTTTTGTGCCCACTCAAGGGTTAATTCCCCAAATATTCCGGATTGAATGAAGTGTGTGTACATTTCGGGTTCCATTGTGCTCTGTCATTTCCTGAAAGTGGCTTGGCCCACATTCTTGGAAGATGCAAACAGCTTTGCTGCTTCCTCATGAGTCAAGAAATAGTTTTGGAAACAGTTGATCCTTCTCACCCTCTTAATTCCCCCCCAGCAAACTTTTAAAAAAAATTGGGAAGCTTATCTGCTTTCTAAATGGACCACGTGTTTGGGCTTTTCTTTTTCATTTTCTTTATCAGCCCAGGAAGTCTTAAGTGCTGATAACGTTCGTTGTTCGTTATGGCATGGCTTCGTTCTGTTGGTGCAACTATCGTCTTTGGCCCTTAGCAAACTACAAATTTCAGAATTCGAATGCTATGAAATCCTGGGAGTTGTAGTTTTGCGTTGACTTTAGAGCGTTGGCGCCTTAGCAAACTACAAATCCCAGGATTCCATAGCATGGCAATCCTAGGAGTTGTAGATTTACGTGGCCTTTAGAGCATTGGTGCCTTAGCAAACTACAAATCCCAGGACTCCAATGCTGTGGGATACTGGGAGTTGTAATTTTACGTGGCCTTTAGAGAGTTGGTGCCTTAGCAAACTACAAATCCCATTATTCAAATGGTTTGTATTTTGTATCACACCTTGAGTATTTCGTGAGCTGAGCGGGAGCCAGGGCTTTTCTGAAACGCTAGCAATATTCTGGTTTGCCATGGCATTGCAATGGGGTGACCTTGGGAAAGTCACACTTTCTCAGCTTCAGAGGAAGGCAATGGCAAACCGACCTAAACAAATCTCTCCAAGGAAAAGCCGCCATCAAGTTGGGCATGACTTGGAAGTTAATGAGGAATCTCAGTGAGAAGAGCAAATAAACCAGTTCTGCAAATAATAATAATAATAATAATAAAAAAACTGGTGGGATCACAAACCTGCAAAAGTATTGGAAAATGAGCACGCAAAGATACTGTGGGACTTTCGAATCCAGACTGACAAAGTTCTGGAACACAACACACCAGACATCACAGTTGTGGAAAAGAAAAAGGTTTGGATCATTGATGTTGCCATCCCAGGTGACAGTCGCATTGACAAAAACAACAGGAAAAACTCAGGACCTCAGGATTGAACTTCAAAGACTCTGGCAGAAACCAGTGCAGGTGGTCCCGGTGGTGATCGGTGCATTGGGTGCCGTGCCAAAAGATCTCAGCCGGCATTTGGAAACAATAGACATTGACAAAATTACGATCTGCCAACTGCAAAAGGCCACCCGACTGGGATCTGCACGCATCATCTGAAAATACATCACACAGTCCTAGGCACTTGGGAAGTGTTCGACTTGTGATTTTGTGATACGAAATCCAGCATATCTATCTTGTTTGCTGGGTCATACAATAAAATAATAATAATAACAACTTTATTTATATCCCGCCACCATCTCCCATACAGACTCGAGGAGACTCACAAAATACTCAAGGTGCGATACAAAAGGTGCCACTGTCTCAGCCACCCATCGATTTTGGAGAATTTGGGATATTGGGAACGGGCTCAAGGCTGTGGAATGCTGGGACTTGTAGTTTGGCACTTTGGAAAGGAGGCTCCAGAGTCGAGACTTTGCCACAAACTACAACTCCCAGGACCCCGTAGCCTTGTGCCAAGGCACTTCAAGCGGTGCCAAATTGTTCATTGGAGAACAAAACACCGCATGACTTCATCGCTTTGTCGGATGTCGATGATTCAGCCCCAAGTTAGGAAACTGAAGTGTGGGATTTCTCTTTAACTCGCTGTGCGTCTTTCGTCTTTCCTGGCATTGATGGTTTTATTTCCTCATTTCATGCCGCGATGCGCTGGCACGCTGATGCCTCTTCGTGGGGCTTTCTTGTGTTTTTCTGAACTGGCTTTTCTCCCTTCTCGGATCAAAAGAGTGCTTTGGTTGCTTGGTTCTGTGATTTCCTTCCAATAAAGGCAATAGATGGGTCTATTGTTTACACCAGAACATTGACTATTCGTAAATACAGTAATTACTACAGTAGAGTCTCACTTATCCAACGTTCTGGATTATCCAACGCATTTTTGTAGTCAATGTTTTCAATACATCGTGATATTTTGGTGCTAAATTCGTAAATACAGTAATTACTACATAGCATTACTGCGTATTGAACTACTTTTTTCTGTAAAATTTGTTGTATAACACGGTGTTTTGGTGCTTAATTTGTAAAATCATAACCTAATTTAATGTTTAATAGGCTTTTCCTTAATCCCTCCTTATTATCCAACATATTGGCTTATCCAACATTCTGCCGGCCTGTTTATGTTGGATAAGTGAGACTCTACTGTATGTTGAGTTGGTTGAGTCTCAATGAGATATTCATTGAAAAACTAGAGCAAAGTGTGCTATAGGAGGATGTCCTGCAAAAACAAAAATTTTGCAGTTTAATCAACTTATTAAATGATAGGACCAGTTCGGAAATGATATTTATAAGCCAGGAACAAAAATGATGCTACATAGTGTTTTTTTTGTTTTTTTTTCAGCATTTATTTTTTTTTATTGAAGTTTTACCTTATAAGATAGAGTAAATTAACATTGAAAGAGTGAGAACATTTGATTGTATAGAAAGTGGGAAAACTGAGATTTTAAAAGGATCAAAAAGGGAGAGAGAGAAAACCAAAAATCAAAAACAAAGCTAAAATGTCCATATTTAAATAAAAAAGAAAAAAAAATCTGAACAAGTGGCGATATAAAAATGCAAAGTACTTGGCAAAGAAATACACCAAAAAGCAAAAGCAAAAAGCTCACTGTTTCACAACCTGTTCACAAGCCACCAGCAATTGTGAACTGATGCTACATAGTGTTAACTCTGGCATTATAGTTATATTCAGTGCCATCGGGAACGGCTCTGGATCTCTGGCACAGGCCTTGCAGCACCTGTTCTTGCAAGAGGAGCGTTCGAATCGCCCTCGCACACACTTTGCAGCCCCGTTGTTGTGCAAAACAGCTGCTTGTGGGTCTGGCTCTCTGTGGCAAGGCTGTGGCCTCAAAGGTGGCCATTGTTTCAGGGACGGGCGCATGGGTTTGGAGGGGGAAGGAGCCAGGAATGTGCTGACCTCAACCCAATTATTTCTCCGTCCATCTGCTGCAGATGGTTTCCACCCACTGCCCTGCTTTAATGCACCTCTTTGGAACAAATAAGCAAAAAAGCATTGCAACCCGACACAAAGAGTGCATGCTTCCACACCAGGCACGGGCAAACTTCGGCCCTCCGAGTGTTTTGGACTCCAACTCCCACCATTCCCAACAGCCGATAGGAATTCTGCCCCCACCCAAGTGAAGGCTTTCATCAGGTCACCGCAGATGTTCTGTTTTTCCTCCAGACTGGACATCCCAGGGTCTCTTAATTTGCATGACCCCGCCCACTGCCTCTCCCTTAGCCCTTTCCTACCCTTTCCTATGGCACACATGTGTTTTTTTAAGTGTTTCAGAATGTTTATTTAGGTCTGAATAGAGAAAAACCAGGTATTTCATGCCATGCATAACAATTGATTTCTAACAACATAATGGGAGGCATTCTAACATGTGATTTTCTGTTCCAAACATATTCTGCTGCTTCATTTCAAATACTTCTTGCAACACATTACATTTTTACAAATGAGTTTGGTATAAAAGCAAAACAGTGTAGATGACCAAATGTAGGAGGATATCATTTATAAAACGCAGAACCAGAAAGCCACAAGTGTGGTTGCTGTGTGCCTGCATGTCATTTCTGACTTATGGCATCTCTACGATGAACTTATCAAATTGTCTTCGTGGCAGAATTACATTTAACTACTTCTAAGGCTGAAAGGCCCCATCTACAAATACCATTTCATGCATTCGAAGCTAGCTTCAAACTGCGGCAGACAGTTTGCTAGCAGACAAACTGCGGAGGGGAGGGGGTTGGGTGTTACATTCCAAAGGATCTTTTAAAATATTTAAGCATTACTTACTTTTGGTATTATGTATATTGAAATAAGACATGCATCGCTTAAATTTTGTTAATTGTTGGAATGTAATAAAAATTAAAAAAACCACAGAGTACCGATGCACATTAAGGACGTTCTTTTATGTGCTTTTGTGGGACTTTGTCGTCTATGGCACACATGTTGTGACTCAGCCTTTGTGTGACTCTGATGAGGATTCTGGGATGCAGTTTCCAGATGATGGGATTCAGGTTCAGGATGAGTTTCAAGATAACGCTGATGGGAATTATAGGATTCAGGTGCAGAGTGTTCCTGCTTTGAGAGATGAGCAGGGAGGCTTTCCCACGGGAAGAAATGATGTTGTTACTGATGATGGTTTTCAGGTGCACGAAGCAGAAAGGGAGAGCAGCTCCCAGCCTGATAACAGATCGGGCTAGTCATTTGGAATTTCGGGGGTTGATTGAAGCCTCAGAATAGCAAATAAGAGGGAGGACAAAGGGCAAAGAAATGCCTTCATGGTGTGCTATTAAAACAGTCTCCTTAGAGGGAAATCTTCCTCGCTTGAATCAAGAACCAAGTCTGCTTCCCTGTATTATCTTATAGCCTGGATGTATCCTCGTTTCTGGGACTTTGGCTTCATTTTAAGGACCTTGTTTCATGCCTAATGTTTCCATGGATTTGTTCTTACAGCCTTGCTTTTGTAACTATCTTTTGGAGCTGAACTTTTGCCTTTTATGAACTATCTTTTCCTTATTCCCTAATAAACTACAAAAGACTACGGTCTGTGTGCAACCTGTTGTCTTTAGCAAGGTGAAGCTAACCTGAGGTGCGACAACAGAGTTAACGGAGGAATTGATCAGCACCTGAACAAGAGGTTTGGGGAGAATTCACCATGATTTACAAGAGTTGTACTTGACCTACATCCAGAGCGCACTGTGAACCCAACCAACGATGGATCTGGACCAAACTTGCCATGGATGATGGGACTTGCAGTACCTTCACTGATACTGTGACCCTGACAATGGACTGGGACCAAACTTGGCACAGAGAAACCCCATGAGCAACTGAACATATTGCAGGGTTTAGTGGGCATGGACCTTGATTTCGGGAGTTATAGTTCACCTACATCCAGAGAAACTGTGACCTCCACCCACAATGGCCTGGGACCAAACTTGACACAGAAAAGCCCCATCGCTAACTGAACATACTGCAGGGTTTAGTGGGAATGGACCTTGATTTTGGGAGTTGTAGTTCACCTTTATCCAGAGAGCCCCGAACCCACGTGATGATGGATCTGGACCAAACTTGACATACAGACCCAACATGATCAACTGCGAATATTGTCAGGGTTTGGGGGTGATTGCTGTGGGAATCTGGGAGTTGTAGTTCACCCTTAGACAACACTGAACCTAGCCAACGATGGATCTGGACCAAACTCAAGTGATATTACCTAACTTTTTTTTTTTTATAATGCTTTTATTAAGTGTTTCTGTACATAGAAAGAGTGAGAACAATGGTGGTTATAGGAAAGATAGAACGAGGAAAAAAAAGGAGAAAGGTAAAAAAGAAGAATTTTTTTTAGGAGAGGCAAAAAAAGAAATAGAAAAATATATATTTGAAAAAAAAGTATTTGCCTTCCAATTCATTCCTTTCAGGCATGTTTCATATCCATCTTATATAGTTCCCGCCTTCTTTCTTTTATGTTTATAAGTATCATTATCTTACTGACTTTGCATATTAATTCTATAATTAATGGTGTTCGTTGCTTCTCTAGGAAGCCCTTGACTCTTGACCAGTCTGTTATTTTATGTCCTAATTTAATTCTTTCTGTCAGAATGTCCAGTCTCTTCAGATCGTACAAATCTTTCGCCTTTTACCTAACATCCCAAAACAAACAATGCCCGGGCACCACCGGGTCCTCAAGCTAGTAATAAATAAAATATAATCCAGTACATATTGGATAATGTGGATTCAGAAACTGGATGGCATGCCAAAGTCTTTAACTTCTCTTCCAGAGTTCTGTCTGCAATGCTGTATATTGGGAATTTGTTACTCTTCCCAAACAAGGATCCACCTGTAACGCGCCTGGAGAGGTTTTCCTTTTCCTTCTTTCCTGCCTCTTTGGATCCACCCATCGGCCTTTGGAAAGCAAGGGAGGATGAATGCCGTTCTTTCCCAGTTCTTCTCTCCCTCCTTCTTTTGTTTCCCAACGTTGTCATCATGTCCAGTAATAATCTGCTCAGAAGCCGGACTTGTTTTGGCCGCCGTTCGAGCCATGATCTCATGGCTGCGGCAAGCAATAAACCGGGAATGGACTTTCTTTAGAAAATGCCCCTTTTTTCCTCTCCTTTTCTTCTACCTCCCTGTGGAGTGTTTTTGCACAAATTCACAAAATTTGGACGACAGCTATGCTGGGCCAGCAAACATGAGCTGGGAGTCGGTGTTGCTGGGAACGGTTCCACGTTCGGATCCCGTTCCTACCTTTGCAAAATAGAACGTCCATTTCAAAAGCTCCCAACTTGGCACCGCGGCGTTAAGCTCAGTGCCAAGTTGCTTGTTTGTTTGCTTGTTTGTTTGCAGAATTAATGCACTTTGGCACCGCTTTAATGCTATGAGAGCCTGGCTGGATTGAGGATACTGGGAGTGACAATTTCCAAAAGTAATTGGGATCTCAAGATCTAGAATTTTCTGACGTTTTCTGATGACGAGTCTGACACATCTAGAAGACACCAAGCAGTGCATCTACACTGTAGAATTAATGCGCTTTGAATCCACTTTAACTGCTGTGACTTAATGCTATGGGATCCTGATCTAGAATTTTCTGATGTTTTATGATGACGAGTCCGACACATCTAGAAGACACCCAGAGGTGCATCTACACTGTAGAATTAATGCGCTTTGAATCCGTTTTAACTGCTGTGATGGGGTCCTGGAAGCTGTAGTTTTAGTGAGGCCCAAGCTCTCTTTATTAATGGGTTGTTGGCCATGTTCCTGAAGCATTCTCTCCTGATGTTTTTCCTGTATAATGGCAGGCATGTCTGCCTTAGGTGTGGGTGAAACATCAGGAGAGAATGCTTCTGGACATGGCCATAGTGTCCGAAAAACTCACAGCAATGCAGTGATTCCAGCCATGAAAGCCTTTGACAAAGTCCGTTATTATTATTATTATTATTATTATTATTATTATTATTATTATTATATAAAAATAATATAATACAATAATATACAGTAGAGTCTTACTTATGCAACATAAACGGGCCGGCAGAATGTTGGATAAGGGAATATGTTGGATAATAAGGAGGGATTAAACATCAAATTAAGTTATGTTTTTACAAATTAAGCACCAAAACATCATGTTATACAACAAAGTTGACAGAAAAAGTAGTTCAATACGCAGTAATGGTATGTAGTAATTACTGTATTTACGAATTTAGCACCAAAATATCACGATGTATTGAAAACATTGACTACAAAAATGCGTTGGATAATCCAGAACGTTGGATAAGTGAGACTCTACTGTAATAATAAATATAAGGTTGTAAGGTACATTGGAAAACTAAGCAAGTGAGGTTTATATATCTGTGGAAAATCCAGGGTGGGAAAAATAACTCTTTTCTGTTGGAGGCCAGTGTGAATGTTGTAATTAATCACCTTGATTAGCGTTAATGGCCTTTATTAGTAATAATACTACACTAATAATGTTATTACTTTAGTAATAACAATAATACACTTTTATATTCCATGTCTGCATGGGGTGCTCTTTTACCTTCCCACCGAGGTGGTATCTATTGATCTACTCGCATTGCATTCTTTCAAACTGCTAGATCGGCAGAAGCTAGGGCTGACATTGGGAACTCACCCTGACTTGCCACTTTGAACTCCTAGCCCTCCGGTCAGCAGCTTTTAGTTTTAATCGCTGAGAAGATCCTTTTAAAGCGACATCTCCTAGAATTCCATAGCATGGAAATTAAAGTGGTATCAAACTGCGTTAATTCTACAGTGTAGACACAGCCAGGGGATTAATTCCACAAAAGGCCAGTTTTGCCATGCTCGCACAGTAGAATGGGAAATGTTAGACTGATTTTAACTTTTAATGTATATACAGTAGAGTCTCACTTATCCAACACTCGCTTATCCAACGTTCTGGATTATCCAACGCATTTTTGTAGTCAATGTTTTCAATACATCGTGATATTTTGGTGCTAAATTCATAAATACAGTAATTACTACATAGCATTACTGCGTTTTGAACTACTTTTTCTGCCAGATTTGTTGTATAACATGATGTGTTGGTGCTTAATTTGTAAAATCATAACCTAATTTGATGTTTAATAGGCTTTTCCTTAATCCCTCCTCATTATCCAACATATTCGCTTATCCAACATTCTGCCGGCCCGTTTATGTTGGATAAGTGAGACTCTACTGTAATACGGAATGATTGAACCTCCAATGATTGTTTGGTTATGGTTTGTAACTATTGGTCTGTATATTTTTAAATAAGATGTGAACCTCTTTGGGAAAGGCGGCATAGAAATCTGCTTAATAATTAAATCAATAGTATTTTCAATGACGTTTAAGGTTCGTTTCTTGGCAGTTGACGGTTGTCCGCAGAGACTTTCGTACCCGGCACCTGCCAAGAAACAACGTTGAGGCACTGAGTGAGATTTAAAAACGGACTAAATTTGCACATGGGTTTCTCTTTTGAAACGGACGCGGTAAAAACGGGAATTTCGGGGTGGCTTTTCAGGTTCAAGCCGAGACTCGGTATCCACGGACTCGGTATCCACGGACTCAACGCTCCATGCCTTTTTTTGACGTTGGCTGAGCATCGTCTGGGAGGGAAGGATGTGGTTCTGGGGACGAGGTTCACACCGTTCCGGAAACCGCTTCGAAACCGAAAGGGGAAACTCCCTTTTGCCTCCTGTGCAAATCTGACATTCTCCGAATTGAACAGCAAAAGCTCAGCATTGCAATGAAGGCCTCTCTTCGAGGAAAACCAGTGAGATCTCTCCAAAAGCCAGTGCAGTTCTAGGCTGCATCGATTGATTGATTGATTGATTGTGTCAAGAGGCAGGTTTCTCATCTGGTCTCAGCCACTGATTGAGTTTCCAGGTTTTTAGCCTGCCACTTTTGGACTCTTGCTTGCTGAGGTGTTCCTGCGAGTATCTCTGTAGGTCTTAGGAAACCGAGATATTATTATTAGAATTATTATTATTGGATTGTTGTGCATTTTTGTTCAGATTTATCATCCCTGCTTGTTGTCTCTATTTGATGTATGTTCTATTCTGTAATAGACACTCCCTTCATCAGTGTGACTGTCGCCCAGATTGTTGTCCTTTATTGGACCTTTTAACGCCTTAGATGATTGTTTAATATTTTAATTACTGTATATACTTGAGTATAAGCCTAGTTTTTCAGCCCTTTTTTTAAGACTGAAAAAGCCCCCTCAGCTTATACTCGGGTGAGGGTCCTGGTTGGCTTGTATTTGGGTCAGCTTATACTTGAGAATATATGGTACATTTATTATTTTTCTCTATTATTATTGATATTATTACATTCATTATTTTCCTCTGTTATTATTGATATTATTACATTTATTATTTTTCTCTATTATTGTTGCTACTATCACATTTATTTTACTCAATTTTTATTATTATTAATACATTTATTATTTCTCTCTGATATTATTATTATTATTATTACATTTATTATTCTACTATATTTATTATTACTTGTATTATTTTCCTGTATTTATTACTAGCTGTGCCCGGCCACGCGTTGCTGTGGCAAAGTATGGTGGTATGGGAAATAAAGTATTGAAAAATTGGTCGTAGTTAAGGTAAAGGGTAAAGGTTTTCTCCTGACATTAAGTCCATTATAAATGGGTTAAATAGCTGTGTGGAAGGGCCTTGAGTCTACACTGCCATCTAATCCAGTTCAAATAAGATAATCTGTATTTTATAGGCAGTGTGGAAGAGGCCTAAGTGAGGCCTAACTCTGCCTGTCCCCTGGGCTGAGTGGGTTACTAGGAGACCAAGTGGGCAGAGCTTAGCCTTCTAACTGGCAGCAATTGGATAAAAACAATTATTCCTCTCCCTCTAATTAGGACTTTATTTTTCTTTTCTTTTTGTTGTATGAATGTAGAGGCATGGATGAGGGGTTGTGCTGCCAAGTTTAGTATTTCTGGGATGTGTAGTTTTGTTGTTTTGTCCTAGGCCGAAATTTCATTACCCTTTTATATAGATGATGATGATGATGATTATTATTATTATTATTATATGTATTATTTTCCTCTATTATTATTAAAAGGATACATAAGCACATTTACATTGAAGAAGATGAGAATCATGATTTGATCAGAGTTGGACAGTCTTATCTTAAATTTGAGCTTTATGTAAATATTCAAAAACGTTTAACCTACTGATGCTTCAATTAATGTTAAAATTAATTAATTTTATTGGTATCTATTTTTATTTCTGAAATTTACCGCTCTCGGCTTATACTGGAGTCAATGTTTTCCCAGTTTTTTTGTGGTAAAATTAGGTGCCTTGGCTTATATTCGAGTCGGCTTATACTCGAGTATATACGGTAATATTATCTATGCAATACCATCCAGAATTAAAATGGAATTAATTGCAAGACCATATCTGAGATGGCATGGCTTCCTTCCCATTGTCTTTCCTCTAATAGTTTTTCCTCTTTTCCCCCCTGAATGCAGCTCCCAGCTTTAAAGGCAAGCGGAAAAAGAAGCCCGTTCCTACGATGGAGGAGGAGAACCCTACGGTTCTAGATCCAAGTCCGGAAGAAGACGTTGCAGCCGGAAGCCCGTGCACGTCAGAGGAGCAGCAAAACATTTCGGGAACGCTGGGAGATGCAGTGAGTGAAGTAAGAACAATGCTGTCATGCAATGGCTAAGACGTTGCAGGAGAGATGCTGACCTTCATGGCAACTACACTGTAGAATAGAATCCAGTTTGACACCACTTTAATTGCCGGAGCTCAATGCTTTGGGATCCCGGGAGTTGTAGTTTGCTGGAGCACCAGGACTCTGTGACTCAAGACCTTGTTAAACCAAAGCTAACAAGATTCCATTGCTCTGAGCGATCGTGGTTAAAGTGGTGTCACACTGCATTCATTTTACAGTGTAGACGCAGCCTGTATCACCTCTGGTGGCATTTCCAGGCTACCATCACCATAATCATCTGTACCCTTCTTTCCTCTCTTGATCAAGACCCTTAAAAGCATTATTATTATTATTATTATTATTATTATTATTATTATTATTATCAACACAACGACGTTGTATGACACAGCAAACAAGATAGATATGCTGGATTTCGTTTCGCAAAACCACAAGTCGAACACTTCCCAAGTGTCTAGGACTGTGTGATGTATTTTCTGATGATGTGTGCAGATCCCAGTAGGGTGGCCTTTTGCAGTTGGCAGATGGTGATTTTGTCAATGTCTATTGTTTCCAAATGCCGGCTGAGATCTTTTGGCACAGCACCCAGTGTGCCCATCACCACCGGGACCACCTGTACTGGTTTCTGCCAGAGTCTTTGAAGTTCAATCTTGAGGTCCTGATAGCGGCTGAGTTTTTCCTGTTGTTTTTCATCAATGCGACTGTCACCTGGTATGGCAACATCAATGATCCAAACCTTGTTCTTTTCCACAACTGTGATGTCTGGTGTGTTGTGTTCCAGAACTTTGTCAGTCTGGATTCGGAAGTCCCACAGTATCTTTGCATGTTCATTTTCCAATACTTTTGCAGGTTTGTGATCCCACCAGTTCTTTACTGCAGGGAGGTGGTACTTGAGGCATAAGTTCCAATGAATCATTTGGGCCACATAGTCGTGCCTCTGTTTGTAGTCTGTCTGTGCGATTTTCTTACAGCAGCCGAGGATATGATCAATGGTTTCGTCGGTTTCCTTGCACAGTCTGCATTTTGGGTCATCAGCTGATTTTTCGATCTTGGCCTGAATTGCCTTTGTCCTGATGGCTTGCTCCTGGGCTGCAAGGATCAGGCCTTCTGTCTCCTTCTTCAGGTCCCATTCGTGAGCCAGAGCCAGGTCTTCTCCTAATCAGCTTTTCCTTCAATTTTGTCAAGAACCTTTCCATGCAGTGTTTTGTTGTGCCAGCTGTCAGCTCTAGTTTGTAGTGCAGTTTTCTTGTACTGGTTTTTTGTCTGCTGTGCTTTGAGGAGTTTCTGATTTTTGACTTCAATCAAAGCAGGTTCTTCACTTTGCTTGACATATTCTGCCAGGGCATGTTCTTCTTCTATTATTATTATTATTATTATTATTATTATTATTATTATTATTTCGCCTCCTGTTTTTTCTCTTGATCAAGACCCTTAAAAGCAATACGTTGTTGTTGTTGTTGTTGTTGTTGTTGTTGTTGTTGTTGTTGTTGTTGTTATTTTTCTTCTACCCTGTTTTCTCTTTTATCAAGACATTTAGAAGCAATGTGTTGTTATTGTTGTTGTTGTTGACACAAAGACATAGTATGACACAGCAAATGAGATATATATGCTGGATTACTATGTCTTTGTGTCAATAATAATAATAATGATGATGATGATGTATTGCGTTTAATGCTCTTGATAAGAGAAAACAGGGTAGAAATAATAATAATAATGATATTATTATTATTTCTACCCTGTTTTTTCTTTTATCAAGACTCTTAAAAGCAATGTGTTATTATTATTATTGACACAGACATAGTATGACACAGCAAACGAGATATATATGCTGGATTACTATGTCTTTGTCAACAACAACAACAACAATATATTGCTTTTAAGGGTCTTGATAAGAGAAAACAGGGTAGAAATAATAATAATAATAATAATATTTCTACCTTGTTTTTTCTTTTATCAAGACTCTTAAAAACAATGTGTTGTTGTTATTGTTATTGTTATTATTATTATTTTGTCTCCCCTGTTTTCTCTCTCAATCAAGACCCTTAAAAGCAATACATAATAATAATGATAATAATAATTATTATTATTTCTACCCTGTTTTCTCTTTTATTAAGACCCTTAAATGTAATACATTATCATCATCATCATCATTATTACAATTCCTATCCCTTCTACCCTGTTTTCTCTCTTGACCAAGATCCTTAAAAGCAATACATCATCATCATCATCATCATCATCATTATTATTTCTACCCTGTTTTTTCTTTTATTAAGACCCTTAAATGTAATACATCATAATCATCATCATCATTATTACTATTATTCCTGTCCCTTCTACCCTGTTTTCTCTCTTGACCAAGATCCTTAAAAGCAATACATTATTATTATTATTATTATTATTATTATTATTATTATTATTATTATTATTTCTACCCTGTGTTTTCTTTTATCAAGACCCTTAAAAATAATACATTATTATTATTATTATTCCTATTATTCCTTCTACCCTGTTTTCTCTCTTGACCAAGATCCTTAAAAGCAACACTTATTATTATTATTATCATAATAGATGGGAAAACTTTGCAAAGAAAGTTTTGCAAAGAGAGAGTCCGGCCCTAGGACCTGGGAGGCTTGTTGCCAATCGGCCATTCCGGATAATCCTGCCAAGCATGCATGGAATCTGGATTTTTGGACATGTGCAAATGAGGCTTTTATTTTTCCTCCTCTTTCGGACCCCGTAAACCCCATTGTCTCAATGCTGCTGTGGAATGGAATATGGAAATATATGGAAATACAAGTCCATATGCATAATGGGAAGTCAGGACTGTGGCCGAATACTGCTTTCTCGAAAAATTATCAGACTGTTAGATTTTCTCCCAGTAATTTTGGCTTTTCAAGTGGTCTCAAGCAGCAAGTTTATTTTGATTCCATGAGTTAAATAAAAGGGAGGGAAACGTTGGCAATTTCCAAAGAGAAAGAAACTGAAAATGCAAGTGTTCTGTTGTTGAGGACAAACTTGTGTGAACTTTTGAAATGAAAGTCACGGCTGACAAGAAATGGCTCTCGCGCCTGGGAAACAGGTAGAAACAGGGGAAATCCTCTCTCGCTCTCTTCTTTCCTCCCACAAAGAATTGGCAACCAATGAATGGCACAGAATTGGAGCAAAATAAGCTGCTATATGTGTCATTTAAGCTCTTTAAGCTCAAATATTCCATAATGGGAAAAGTATTACGGGACCCCAAAGGCCATCTAGTCCAACCCCATTCTGCTATTAAATGATAATGATAATAATAATAATAATAATCTATTATTACATCTAAGAATTCTCACAAAATCTCGCATCTGATGTACATGGATGACCTGAAGCTGTATGGGAAAACGGAAACTGAAATCCAGTCTCTGACCAACACTGTCCGAATTTTTAGTACTGATATCAGCATGGAGTTTGGCTTGGACAAATGTTCGACAGTGGCATTGAAGAAGGGAAAAATCATTGAAAGTGAGGACATAAATATGCCTAATGGCCAAACAATAAAGTGTCACCAACCAGAGGCCTACAAATATCTGGGCATATTACAGCTGGACAACATCAAGCATGAACATGTGAAAACTGTGGTCAGCAAAGAATACACACAAAGGGTCAGAAAATTCTCAAAAGCAAGCTCAATGGAGGCAACACCATCAAGGCCATAAACACCTGGGCCATACCTGTCATAAGATATACTGCTGGCATCATAAACTGGACACAAGTGGAACTGGACAATTTGGACAGAAAAACAAGAAAACTCATGACCATTCATCATTCACTGCACCCTCGCAGTGATGTTGACCGGCTATATCTGCCTAGAAGATCAGGGGGCAGAGGACTCTTGCAAGTAAAACAAGCAGTCAAAGAAGAAAAACATGCCCTGGCAGAATATGTCAAGCAAAGTGAAGAAACTGCTTTGATTGAAGTCAAAAATCAGAAACTCCTCAAAGCACAGCAGACAAAGAATCAGTACAAGAAAACCGCACTACAAACTAGAGCTGACAAGAAAACCGCACTACAAACTAGAGCTGATAGCTGGCACAACAAAACACTGCATGGAAAGTTCCTTGACAAAATTGAAGGAAAAGCTGATAAGGAGAAGACCTGGCTCTGGCTCACGAATGGGACCCTGAAGAAGGAGACAGAAGGCCTGATCCTTGCAGCCCAGGAGCAAGCCATCAGGACAAAGGCAATTCAGGCCAAGATCGAAAAATCAGCTGATGACCCAAAATGCAGACTGTGCAAGGAAACCGACAAAACCATTTATCATATCCTCAGCTGCCGTAAGAAAATTGCACAGACAGACTACAAACAGAGGCACAACTATGTGGCCCAAATGATTCATTGGAACTTATGCCATCCCAGGTGACAGTCGCATTGACGAAAAACAACAGGAAAAACTCAGCCGCTATCAGGACCTCAAGATTGAACTGCAAAGACTCTGGCAGAAACCAGGACAGGTGGTACCGGTGGTGATGGGCACACTGGGTGCCGTGCCAAAAGATCTCAGCCGGCATTTGGAAACAATAGACATTGACAAAATTACGATCTGCCAACTGCAAAAGGCCACCCGACTGGGATCTGCGCGCATCATCCGAAAATACATCACACAGTCCTAGACACTTGGGAAGTGTTCGACTTGTGATTTTGTGATACGAAATCCAGCATATCTATCTTGTTTGCTGTGTCATACTATGCCTTTTTGTCAATAATAATAATTATAATACCTTGAAATCCTAGATCAAAACCTTGGTCAACTTGGCAGCCTTTGCCGGTTTGGCAAAGAGGGAGAAAATAATAAATAGTCCGGACCCATAAATAGCACCGCAGCTAAAATAACACGGCGATCATGAACCCAGGCCGAGGGAAAAGGGAAAGAATGGAAAGCGGCGAGATACGCTGGGAGCGGAGCAGCTGCCTTGACCAAAAATAGCAACGTGTTTTATAACTCCGGAAAATTTAGAACAAACAAACCCGAAATGATTTTTTTTAGCAAAAGCAAGCGAGTGGAGGGAGGGAGAATGTGTGCCGTTCTGTTTTCCTGGAAACAGCCTCTTGTGTTCTCACACATCTTCTCCGGCACTCTGACCAAGTTGGCCACCCGCCCGGATTCCAGCATCATGCGCTACACATCTCTCCCTCCTTTTCCTCTTGTTCGAAGACCGACAAGCTGGTTACGTTTCGGAGATTGTAAATGGATTCTGACCACAAAAAGGCGCCGGAGCGGATTGAGCCGTTGCAATTTTTGGAGATGAAAATGGGGTTGGACTGGATGGCCCGCCAGGTCTGATCCAACTCCAGGATCCTATGATTCTATGGTTTGCCCCGCTCTCCGTTTCCAAGAGAGAAGATAATTACTGTATATACTCGAGTATAAGCCTAGTTTTTCAGCTCTTTTTTTAAGACTGAAAAAGCCCCCCTCGGCTTATACTCGGGTGAGGGTCCTGGTTGGCTTATATTTGGGTCAGCTTATACTCGAGAATATATGGTACATTTATTATTTTTCTCTATTATTATTGGTATTATTACATTTATTATTTTTCTCTATTATTATTGGTATTATTACATCTATTATTTTTCTCTATTATTGTTGCTACTACAGTAGAGTCTCACTTATCCAAGCCTCGCTTATCCAAGCCTCTGGATAATCCAAGCCATTTTTGTAGTCAATGTTTTCACTATATCATGATATTTTGGTGCTAAATTCGTAAATACCGTAATTACAACATAACATTACTGCGTATTGAACTACTTTTTCTTTCAAATGTGTTGTATAACATGAAGTTTTGGTGCTTAATTTGTAAAATCATAACCTAATTTGATGTTTAATAGGTTTTTTCTTAATCCGTCCTTATAATCTAAGATATTTGCTTATCCAAGCTTCTGCCGGCCTGTTTAGCTTGGATAAATGAGACTCTACTGTATTACATTTATTTTACTCTATTTTTATTATTACATATTACATTCATTATTTTTCTCTGTTATTGTTGCTACTATTACATTTATTTTACTCTATATTTATTATTACACTAGAGTCTCGCCTATCCAACGTAAATGGGCCGGCAGAACGTTGGATAAGCAAATATGTTGGATAATAAGGAGAGATTAATGAAAAGCCTATTAAACATCAAATTAGGTTATGATTTTACAAATTAAGCACCAAAACATTATGTTATACAATAAATTTGACAGAAAAAGTAGTTCAATGCATAGTAATGCTATGTAGTAATTACTGTATTTATGAATTTTGCACCAAAATATCACGATGTATTGAAAACATTGACTGCAAAAATGCGTTGGATAATCCAGAACGTTGGATAAGCGAGTGTTGGATAAGTGAGACTCTACTGTATTAATACATTTATTATTTCACTCTGATCTTATTACAGTAGAGTCTCACTTATCCAATGTAAACAGGCCGGCAGAACGTTGCATTAGCGAGTATGTTGGATAATAAGGAGGGATTATGGAAAGCCTATTAAACATAAAATTAGGTTATGATTTTACAAATTAAGCACCAAAACATCATGTTATACAACAAATTTGTCAGAAAAAGTATGTAGTTCAATACGTAGTAATGCTATGTAGTAATTACTGTATTTACGAATTTTGCACCAAAATATCACAATGTATTAAAAACATTGACTACAAAAATGCGTTGGATAATCCAGAACATCGGATAAGCGATTGTTGGACTCTACTGTATTAATACATTAATTTATTTCACTCTGATCTTATTATTACTATTATGATTGCATTTATCATTTTACTCTATTTATTATTAGGTGTATTATTTTCCTGTATTTATTATCATTATTATTACATGTATTATTTTACTCTGTTATTATTAAAAGGATACATAAGGGCATTTACATTGAAGAAGATGAGAATAAGGATTTGATCAGAGTTGGACAGTCTTATCTTAAATTTGAGCTTGATGTAAATATTCAAAAACATTTAACCGACTGATGCCTCAATTAATGTTTCTCACCCGAAGGGGACTCAGGGCAGATCACAATGCACATATATATGGCAAACATTCAATGCCATTAGACATATGACATATATAGACAGACACAGAGGCAATTTAGCATTTTCCAGCTTCATGAGGATATTGTCGATTCTGGCCACAGGGTGAAATGCTGCTTCACCATCCATTTGTGACACCGAGTCCTTGATGGCAGTACTTCCTCATTCTTCTGCACACTGCTGGAAGTTTTTTAAAAATTTAATTTTTATTCAATTTTCATTCGTGTTACATAAAAGGGGGGGGAATACAATCTGTGGGTGGGAAGGGATTAACAGGAAGTGGTAAATGGGTTCTAAATTTCTAAATTCTAAATTTTAAGGGAATATCAGGGGAGGGAAGGGTTTCAGGATATAGGGTATAGGAAGTTTTTTTTAATGGTGCCGTAAATTAGTTAAATTAACCTCCCCGCATAAAGCGGTACCTAAATTTCCTACTTGACAGATGCAACTGTCTTTCAAGCTGCTTAAGTCAACAGCGAGCTTGGCTATTAATGGTCGGGAGCTCAATCCGACCCGGGCTTTAATCCCATGACATAGTAGTGATTTATTGCAGCTGGCTACTAACCACCTGAGCCACATCCCGGCCCTATATCTCCCTTGCAGAAACTCCTTTCTCCCAAAGCTTGCTATCCAATTTCTTTTCTTCTTTGTTTTTGCTGGAGAAAAGCAGGCATTGAATCCAGAGCCACCTTCAACACACCACCACTATCCGTTTTCCATCCCAATGTGCTCCAGCAGACCTGGAATTCTTTCTCCAAAACCTTTCTATCTGATCCCTTTTTCAGCCGGAGAAGGTGGGCCTTCAGCCCAAACCCTTCAACACCCAAAGCAGGTTTCTGCCAGAGTCTTTGAAGTTCAGTCTTGAGGTCCTGATAGCGGCTGAGTTTTTCCTGTTGTTTTTCGTCAATGCGACTGTCCCTTGGGATGGCGACATCAATGATCCAAACCTTTTTCTTTTCCACAACTGTGATGTCTGGTGTGTTGTGTCCCAGAACTTTGTCAGTCTGGATTCGGAAGTCCCACAGTATCTTTGCGTGCTCATTTTCCAATACTTTTGCAGGTTTGTGATCCCACCAGTTCTTTACTGCTGGGAGGAGGTACTTGAGGCATAAGTTCCAATGAATCCTTTGGGCCACATAGTTGTGCCTCTGTTTGTAGTCTGTCTGTGCGATTTTCTTACAGAAGCTGAGGATATGATCCATGGTTTCATCAGCTTCCTTGAACAATCTGCATTTTGGGTCATCAGCTGATTTTTCCATCTTGGCCTGAATTGCCTTTGTCCTGATGTCTTGCTCCTGGGCTGCAAGGACCAGGCCTTCTGTCTCCTTCTTCAGGGTCCCATTCGTGAGCCAGAGCCAGGTCTTCTCCTTATCAGCTTTTCCTTCAATTTTGTCAAGGAACTTTCCATGCAATGTTTTGTTGTGCCAGCTGTCAGCTCTAGTTTGTAGTGCGGTTTTCTTGTACTGGTTTTTTGTCTGCTGTGCTTTGAGGAGTTCCTGATTTTTGACTTCAATCAAAGTCAAATGTTATTATTATTATTATTATTATTATTATTATTATTATTATTATTATTGTGATCTGATCACCTTTTTCCTGGAGACGATGGGCGTTGAGCCTGCAAACTGTGACATGCCAAGCGGGTCTTTTGCCCGGCTGCCCCATTCCCAATGTTTTGTTGTGCCAGCTGTCAGCTCTAGTTTGTAGTGCGGTTTTCTTGTACTGGTTTTTTGTCTGCTGTGCTTTGAGGAGTTTCTGATTTTTGACTTCAATCAAAGTCAAATGTTATTATTACTATTAGTATTATTATTATTATTGCTATCTGATCCCCTTTTTGCTGGAGACGATGGGCGTTGAACCTGCAAACTGTGACATGCCAAGAGGGTTTTTTGCCCGGCTGCCCCATTTCCATCCAGATGTGCACCAGCAGATCCAGGATCCCATGCAGAACCTCTTTTGAGCTGCAGAGGATGAGCATTCGATCCTCAACCTCCGACTCTCCAAGCGGATGCTTTGCCCCGCTTTTCTTCTCCAAGAGAGAAGAAAAGCCTCCAGATGTGCTTTGCAGGTTGGCAGGAGGCTTGGCTGAACTTCTGCCGCTCTCTCGGGGGAAAGGCCCGCTTGTCGTCATGATTCCTTCCATCTCTCTCTCTCTATATTTCTCTTGCAAATGCTCTGCAAATTGACTTGGGTTTTGCGGGTCACGAGCTCCGGGCCTCAGGCTTTTGCAGCTGTTCCCAACCAAAACAAGTTTCCATCTGTTTTCTGTTTCTCCAAGAGCTAATGATTTAAGTCCCAGAAGAAGCAGATTTTTCTTTCCGTTGCTTCGTTGAAACACTCGTTTTGCAAACGCTTTGAAGCCCCTTTCACCACGACAGGACAGAAACCAGAAATAGATGCTATTTATTAATTATACAAATATTTGTTTGTTATTTTTTCACATTCATAACATCATTCACATGTTTCATACTTACTGATTATACAGCATTGGGTGGCTGAGAGTTTATTAATTAATTATACAAATATTTATTAATTATTAATTATACAAATATTTATTAATTATACAAATATTTGTTTATTATTTTTTCACATTCATAACATCATTCACATGTTTCATACTTTCCGATTATACAACATTGGGTGGCTGAGAGTTTATTAATTAATTATACAAATATTTATTAATTAATTATACAAATATTTATTAATTATTAATTGTACAAATATTTATAAATTATTAATTGTACAAATATTTATTAATTGTACACATATTTTTTATTCTGTTTTCACATTCATATTACCATTCACATGTTTCATACTTTCCGATTATACAACATTGGGTGGCTGAGAGTTTTCCGGCCTGTATGGCTGTATTCCAGAAGCATTCTCTCCTGATGTTTCACCCACATCTATGGCAGGCATCCTCAGTTTGGGAGATATGGCTGTATTCCAGAAGCATTCTCTCCTGACGTTTCGTCCAGATCTATGGCAGCCATCCTCAGAGGTTGGGAGACATGGCTGTATTCCAGAAGCATTCTCTCTTGACGTTTCGCCCACATCTGTGGCAGGCATCCTCAGAGGTTGGGAGGGATGGCTGTATACCAGAAGCATTCTCTCCTGATGTTTCTCCCACATCTACGGCAGGCATCCTCAGAGGTTGGGAGACATGGCTGTATTCCAGAAGCATTCTCTCTTGACGTTTCGCCCACATCTGTGGCAGGCATCCTCAGAGGTTGGGAGGGATGGCTGTATACCAGAAGCATTCTCTCCTGATGTTTCTCCCACATCTATGGCAGGCATCCTCAGAGGTTGGGAGACATGGCTGTATTCCAGAAGCATTCTCTCTTGACGTTTCGCCCACATCTGTGGCAGGCATCCTCAGAGGTTGGGAGGGATGGCTGTATACCAGAAGCATTCTCTCCTGATGTTTCTCCCACATCTATGGCAGGCATCCTCAGAGGTTGGGAGACATGGCTGTATTCCAGAAGCATTCTCTCTTGACGTTTCGCCCACATCTGTGGCAGGCATCCTCAGAGGTTGGGAGGGATGGCTGTATACCAGAAGCATTCTCTCCTGATGTTTCTCCCACATCTGTGGCAGGCATCCTCAGAGGTTGGGAGACATGGCTGTATTCCAGAAGCATTCTCTCTTGACGTTTCGCCCACATCTATGGCAGCCATCCTCAGAGGTTGGGAGATATGGCTGTATTCCAGAAGCATTCTCTCCTGACGTTTCGTCCAGATCTATGGCAGCCATCCTCAGAGGTTGGGAGACATGGCTGTATTCCAGAAGCATTCTCTCTTGACGTTTCGCCCACATCTGTGGCAGGCATCCTCAGAGGTTGGGAGGGATGGCTGTATTCCAGAAGCATTCTTTCCTGACGTTTCATTCACATCCGTGGCTGGCATCCTCAGAGGTTGGGAAGTATGGCTGTATACCAGAAGCATTCTCTCCTGATGTTTCTCCCACATCCGTGGCAGGCATCCTCAGAGGTTGGGAAGTATGGCTGTATACCAGAAGCATTCTCTCCTGATGTTTCTCCCACATCTATGGCAGGCATCCTCGGAGGTTGGGAGGTGTGTTGGAAACTAGACAAGTGGGGTTTATACCGCTTCCAACAGACCTCATAGATGTGGGCGAAACGTCAGGAGAGAATGCTTCTGGAACATGCTAATACAGCCCGGAAAACTCTCAGCAACCCAGTCATTCCGACCATAAAAGCCTTTAACAACATAGTATGCAACGTTACTAAATTTCCTTACAGCAACTCCAATCTATTTAATCGACTCCAGTGTAGACGAGCCATGGGCAAACTTTGGCCCTCCAGGTGTTTTGGACTTCAACTCCCACAATTCCTAACAGCCTACCGGCTGTTAGGAATTGTGGGAGTTGAAGTCCAAAACACCTGGAGGGCCAAAGTTTGCCCATGGCTCGTCGATGGCGGTTCGATTTCCAGAATGCAATTGGTGATCGGATTGGGTTGTGTCTCCGGCAGGAATCTCCTCCGTCTAAGCCGGAAAATGCGTCCGAATCCGAGCGGAAGAGTCCGGCCGAGGAATCAGGAGACGAGACCGTGCCGTCCAGCGAGAAGGAAGAAGAGCAGACCTTTTTGGTCAATCTCTACAGGTTCATGAAGGACCGGCACACGCCCATCGAGAGAGTTCCTCACTTGGGTTTCAAGCAGAGTACGTCCCCGAATGCATGTCTTGTATATTTGGCAAAGTGATTGACACGTCAACCTGTGAGTTTGCAGACGGCGTATACTAAATCAGAGGTCCTCAATCCTTTTAAGCCGAGGACTGGTTTGCTGTCCTTCAAGACTGTTGGGGGTCCGAACTACAATTTGAAGGAAAACAAAATCCTCTGTACACTACGCAGCATATAATATTATATTATTATATATCTTACTAGCTGTGCCCGGCCACGTGTTGCTGTGGTGTTGTCTGGTGGTGTTGGTGAAAAATTGTTGAGATAGTGGTGGTATTGAATGTCTGTTGTATGGTTGTCTTTATGTTTAGTATGCACACTGAAGTGGATTATATGGCAGTGTGGACTCAAAATAATCCAGTTCAAAGCAGATAATATAAGATTCTAAATGGGTTATATAGCTGTGTGGAAGGGCCTTGAGTCTACACTGCCATATAATCCAGTTAAAATCTGATAATCTGTGGAAGAGGCCTAAGTGAGGCCTAACTCTGCCTGTCCCCTGGGCTGAGTAGTTTGCTAGGAAACCAAGTGGGCGGAGCTTAGCCTTCAAACTGGCAGCAATTGGATAAAAACGATTATTCCTCTCCCTCTAATTAGGACTTTATTTTTCTTTTCTTTTTGTTGTATCAACCTAGAGCCATGAATGATGGGTTGTGTTGTCAAATTTCGAGGTTGGGGGGCCTGTAGTTTTGTTGTTTTGTCCGCTGCCCTGATGCCATCACCCTTTTATATATATAGATTATACTACAGTAGAGTCTCACTTATCCAACATAAACGGGCCGGCAGAACGTTGGATAAGCAAATATGTTGGATAATAAGAAGGGATTAAGGAGAAGCCTATTAAGTATCAAATTAAGTTATGATTTTACAAATTAAGCACCAAAACATCATGTTATACAACAAATCTGGCAGAAAAAGTAGTTCAATACGCAGTAATGCTACGTAGTAATTACTGTATTTACGAATTTCGCACCAAAATATCATGATATATTGAAGACATTGACTACAAAAATGCGTTGGATAATCCAGAACGTTGGATAAGCGAGTGTTGGATAAGTGAGACTCTACTGTATCTACCGAGGAGCCCCCGGTGGTGCAGTGTGTTAAAGCGTTGAGCTGCTGAACTTGCGGACCAAAAGGTCACAGGTTCGAAGCGGAGTAAGTGCCCGCTGTTAGCCCCAGCTTCTGCCTACCTAGCAATTCAAAAACATGCAAATGTGAGTAGATCAATAGGTACTGCTCTGGCAGGAAGGTAACGCACTCCAGGCCACATGACCTTGGAGGTGTCTATGGACAACGCCGGCTCTTCGGCTTAGAAATGGAGATACTTTGAGCATGCCTATTTGTCAATATAGACTAGCAGTTACTTTAAATGAACTTTCAGAAAGTTGCACCTGTTTCTGCATATTTTCTGTGGAATTACTGCTCCCTTTAAGGCTCATTCTTGCCCTAAACTTCACTTCACTTCACTTTATTTCTTAATTAGTCGCTCTCCACCAGAGCGCTCCGAGCGACTTACAATTTAAAATATCATTCCACAATATAAAACATTCAACATAAAAACATTCAGCAGTGACTGTTTGGCAAATTAGATCTGATTTACTTAAATGCGCAACCAAAAAAGCCTTGTCGTATATTGCTTCTCTCAATGCATTCGCTTTTTATTTTATTTTCCCACAGTTAACCTCTTTAAGATCTACAAAGTTGTGGAAAAGATGGGAGCTTACGAACTGGTAAGAAAGCAAACCAATTAGAGATTGAATGCAGTTTGAATCCACTTTAACTGCGTCTACACTGTAGAATGAATACGGTTTGAGACTACTTTGACTGTCATAGCTCAATACGATGGGATCATGGGATGTGTAGTTTCATGAGACTTTGACAGAGAAGGCTAAAGGCATTGCAAAACTCTATCTCCCATGGTTCCGTAGCATTGAGCCATGGCAATTGAAGTGGCGTTGAACTGCATTAATTCTACAGTGTGGACGCACCCTTAGAAAATGAAAGGTCAATGCTTAAGCAAAGGACTTCTCAAAAGTTTTCTAAATTGAATGT
>NW_026943819.1:4853702-4866202 GCF_035594765.1 Anolis carolinensis
AATAATAATATTCGCCGATACATCACACAGCCCTAGACACTTGGAAAGTGTCCAGCGTGTGATCCAGTACAACCCAGGAGAGTGTCTGCTGTGGACTCATCTTGTTGTGTTTCAAATAACAACAACAACGACAACAACAACGACAACTTTATTTTTCTATCCCGCCATCATCTCCCCTAAGGGACTCGGGGCGGCTCACATGGGGCAAAGCCCAACAACACAGTTCAAATGAAAATTACGTTCAAATGCAATTCACAGTGTAAAAACAGAATAAAAACAACAACATTGTAACAATAAATACAGTAGAGTCTCACTTATCCAACACTCGCTTATCCAACGTTCTGGATTATCCAACGCATTTTTGTAGTCGATGTTTTCAATATATCGTGATATTTTGGTGCTAAATTCGTAAATACAGTAATTACTACATTGCATTACTGCGTATTGAACTACTTTTTCTGTCAAATGTGTTGTATAATATGATGTTTGGGTGCTTAATTTGTAAAATCAGAATTTAATTTGATGCTTAATAGGCTTTTCCTTAATCCCTCCTTATTATCCAACATATTCACTTATCCAACATTCTGCCGGCCCGTTTATGTTGGATAAGTGAGACTCTACTGTAATGACATCAACCAGCAACCAGACACAGTTTCTATTATCAAAGGCAATCTAGTATCACGCCAAGTTTTAAACTTTGTTTGTGGTTTTTCTATACATTATAACTGTATTCTCAATTCACTTCTGACCTTATAAGTAAATAAATAAATTGCAAAACATTTATTCTTTTTTGCAGGTGACCGGGAGGCGACTTTGGAAGAATGTCTATGACATGTTGGGGGGCAGCCCCGGAAGCACAAGCGCCGCCACTTGCACCCGGAGACACTACGAGAGGTATTATTTTATTACAATATTTATTTATTACAATATTTATATCCCGCCCTTCTCACCCAACAGGGGACTCAGGGCGGCTTACAATAAAACAGACATATAAAAACAGTACAATACACTATAAATCAGTTAAAAAATTAACTTACATATAACATTCATAAAGTGCATTTATAAAATATAGGTAGGCGTGTACAAGTTTAAAAGACTGGGTCTGTCAATTGAGTTCCAGTATACATAATAGTAATTAATGCTGCTGATTCTTATTATTGGCTTCCTTGACACCTTTTTCCTACCAGAAAGGGATAGACACATATACACATACATATTTATACATCTCTGGGTGTGTTTTTACGTATATACATACTGTATATACTCGAGTATAAGCCTAGTTTTTCAGCCTTTTTTTTTAAGACTGAAAAAGCCCCCCTCGGCTTATACTCGGGTGAAAGTCCTGGTTGGCTTATATTTGGGTCAGCTTATACTCCAGAATATATGGTACATTTATTTTTTCTCTCTGTTATTATTGGTATTATTACATTTATTATTTTTCTCTATTATTGTTGCTACTATTACATTTATTTTACTTTACAGTAGAGTCTCACTTATTGTCATAGACAGAACGCCACCAAATAGAGTAAAACACAGTTTATTGAGGTTACAGAACTAAGAATGCCCGTAATTGATCAACCATAACACTTATCCAAGCCTTGCTTATCCAAGTTTCTGGATTATCCAAGCCATTTTTGTAGTCAATGTTTTCAATATATCATGATATTTTGGTGCTAAATTCGTAAATACAGTAATTACAACATAACATTACTGCGTATTGAACTGCTTTTTCTGTCAAATTTGTTGTTAAACATGATGTTTTGGTGCTTAATTTGTAAAATCATATCCTAATTTGAGGTGTAATAGGCTTTTGCTTAATCCCTCCTTATTATCCAACATATTTGCTTATCCAACATATTTGCTTATCCAACATTCTGCCAGCCCGTTTATGTTGGATAAGTGAGACTGTACTGTATTTTGGTGCTAAATTCCTAAATACAGTATTTACAACATAACATTACTGTGTATTGAACTGCTTTTTCTGTCAAATTTGTTGTATAACATGATGTTTTGGTGCTTAACTTGTAAAACCATAACCTAATTTGATGTTTAATAGGCTTTTCCTTAATCCCTCCTTATTATCCAAGATATTCGCTTATCCAAACTTCTGCCGGCCCTTTTAGCTTGTATTTTTATTATTATTATTAATATATTTACTATTTCACTCTGATCTTATTATTATTTTTGCATTTATTATTTTACTCTATTTATTATTACAACATAAACGGGCTGGCAGAACGCTGGATAAGCAAATATGTTGGATAACAAGGAGAGATTAAGGAGAAGCCTATTAAACATCAAATTAGGTTTTAATCTTACAAATTAAGCAGCAAAAACATCATGTTATACAAAAAAATTGACAGAAAAAGTAGTTCAATATGCAGTAATGCTATGTAGTAATTACTGTATTTACGAATTTAGCACCAAAATATCACGATGTATTGAAAACATTAACTACAAAAATGGTTTGGATAATCCAGAACGTTGGATAAGCGAGTGTTGGATAAGTGAGACTCTACTGTACTAATAAAATTACATTATTTGAGACATCAATAGGTTAAATGTTTTTGAATGTTTACATAAAATTGTAATTTATGATAATAATTATAATAATAAGACTTTAATAACATAAGACTGTCTAAGTCTGATTACCTATATACTTGAGTATAAACTGACCCGAAGATAAGCCAGCCAGGATCCTCACTCGAGTATAAACTGAGGGGAGCTTTTTCAGCCCTAAAAAAGGACTGAAAAACTAGACTTATACTCGAGTATATACAGTATATAGATACTTATATAGATACTAGCTGTGCCCGGCCACGCGTTGCTGTGGCTTTGTCTGGTGGTGTTGGTGAGAAATTGTTGAGGTAGTGGTGGTATTGAATGTCTGTTGTATGGTTGTCTTTATGTTTAGTATGCACACTCTGAAGTGGATTATATGGCAGTGTGGAGTCAAGATAATCCAGTTCAAAGCAGATAATATAAGATTCTAAATGGGTTATATAGCTGTGTGGAAGGGCCTTGAGTCTACATTGCCATATAATCCAGTTCAAATCTGATAATCTGTGGAAGAGGCCTAAGTGAGGCTTAACTGTGCCAGTCCCCTGGGCTGAGTAGGTTGCTAGGAGACCAAGTGGGCGGAGCTTAGCCTTCAAACTGGCAGCAATTTGATAAAAACGATTATTCCTCTCCCTCTAATTAGGACTTTATTTTTCTTTTCTTTTTGTTGTATCAACCTAGAGGCATGGATGATGGGTTGTGTTGTCAAATTTCGAGGTTGGGGGGCCTGTAGTTTTGTTGTCTTGTCCGCTGCCCTGATGCCATCACTCTTTTATATATATAGATAGATACAGACTTATTTCTAAGGTCATCTATTCCAGGCTGGTCCTCCCTTACGTCCGGCACTTGAAAGGCGAAGACGACAAGCCTTTGCCTCCCGTCAAACCCCGGAAACAGTACAAAGTCTCGAAGGAGCCGAAGGGGGAGCGAGGGAATGAGAAGAAAAGGGCGAAAAAGGAGAAGGTAGGAGCCAGGGCTTGGGTTGCGTGTTTCCTGCATGGCAGGCGGCCAGACTAGATGACCTTTGGGGGTCCCTTCCAAGTGATGTGAAAGAAAAATAAAAAATGCTACAAAACACCAGTATTTCGAGGCCAGGACTGCCCTCTGGCGGTTGACCAGGAAAGGCTGTGTTCATGTATAGAATTTTGCCTTGATTTCTACTTTCAATTTCCTGGAAATCAGCAAATGCAGTGTTTACTTTTCTTTTTACTGCAGCTCAAAGTCTTATCAAAGGTGTGGAAAACATTTGCAAGAGCGTGTTTTACAGCTGAATTTGAAACCCTAATCTATTATTATTATTATTATTATTATTATTATTATTTTATTGTATGACACAGCAAACCAGATAGACATACTGGATTTCGTTTCACAAAATCACAAGTCGAACACTTCCCAAGTGTCTAGGACTGTGTGATGTATTTTTGGATGATGCGTGCAGATCCCAGTCGGGTGGCCTTTTGCAGTTGGCAGATCGTAACTTTGTCAATGTCTATTGTTTCCAAATGCCGGCTGAGATCTTTTGGCACGGCACCCAGTGTGCCCATCACCACCGGGACCACCTGCACTGGTTTCTGCCAGAGTCTTTGAAGTTCAGTCCTGAGGTCCTGATAGCGGCTGAGTTTTTCCTGTTGTTTTTTGTCAATGCGACTGTCACCTGGGATGGCAACATCAATGATCCAAACCTTTTTCTTTTCCACAACTGTGATGTCTGGTGTGTTGTGTTCCAGAACTTTGTCAGTCTGGATTCGAAAGTCCCACAGTATCTTTGCGTGCTCATTTTCCAATACTTTTGCAGGTTTGTGATCCCACCAGTTCTTTTTTGCTGGGAGGTGGTACTTGAGGCATAAGTTCCAATGAATCATTTGGGCCACGTAGTTGTGCCTCTGTTTGTAGTTTGTCTGTGTGATTTTCTTACAGCAGCTGAGGATATGATCCATGGTTTCGTCAGCTTCCTTGCACAGTCTGCATTTTGGGTCCTCAGTTGATTTTTCGATCTTGGCCTGAATGGCCTTTGTCCTGATGTCTTGCTCCTGGGCTGCAAGGATCAGGCCTTCTGTCTCCTTCTTCAGGGTCCCATTTGTGAGCCAGAGCCAGGTCTTCTCCTTATCAGCTTTTCCAGTGTGATTTATTATTATTATTATTATTATTATTATTATTATTATTATTATTATTATTACAGTATTATTAATTATTTATACCCCGCTTTATCTTTGCTGCAGGGAACTCAAAGCGACTCACAGGGTAATAACGACACCAATAGTTTCTCAACCTGGTTTCCTTTTGGTTGTAGGTCCTCCAAGAGAAGCTGAAAACAGACGTTGTTGTGGCTTCGTCCGGCAACTCTTCCAACTGTATTGACCAAAGTCAAGAAGAAACGGAGGGCCGGTCTGCTCCTGCCAATGGCCGGGAGACATCTGAGAGCCGACCCACGGGTGACTGCAATTGCCGGGGCTCTGGTTCCTCCGAGGCCTACAAGCGGCTCTTCTCCAGCTTCTACTTCAAAGGGAACCACGGCATCATGTCCCCCTTGGCCAAGAAGAAGCTTCTGGCCCAGGTGAGCAAGGACGAGGCCTTGTGCCGACACCTCAGTGACTGCCCGCAGTACAAGAAGCCTTGGGTTCACGAGGTGCCCGCTTTGAGCCCGGAAACCGGTACTAAGACCCACAAAGAGGGGTCAAACCATAGGGTGGAGGACTTGAAGGGGTCTGGGACCCCGAACGGTTCTTCCCAGCTCTTGAAAGAAAACGGAGGCGTCTCCAAGGTCTCTCCGACCATCAGGACTAGCCAGAAAGTGGACGATGGCAGCTCCCGGGGCCACCCGTCACCGTCTTTTCGAGGCTCTTTCTACACGTCCCGAAGCGACATCGTGAAACCGGTGAGTTGCCACCCGATCCGCGGACCGTACTTCACGACTTTGAGGGAGCTCTCCGAGGCGCCCTATTTGCCGTCGGTTCAGAAAAGGTCGGACGGCTCCGAGGAGCAGCCGGAAGATCTCCGCAAACGGCCGAGTTTGTCGTCTTGGAGAAGCGACTCCCAACAGCCCTCGGCTTTCCAACCGAGCAGTCAGCGGGGCTCTTCATTCGCCCCCAACAAGACGTCTTGGGTGACCAACTTGGCGAAAGTCAACCCGCAGGTGTCGAAACCGTCCGGAGCGTCGCTTCCTCCAAGTTTGGTCCAGAAGAAACGAGCCTTGGAGGACGACGTCCTCCGACATGGCAAGAAACTCAAAGCCGTCTCCCCTTTCGTTGCGGATGCCGAATCCCCGAACGGTCAGCAAGGACTGGCCAAGGCTGCCGTTGCGAATCCCTGCTTCTCGGCTCCTCGGGCTCCGGAGATGTACAAAGGGACGATGCTGCGGCTGCCGGTGAATTTTGACAACGCCGGCGACCGCTCGAAGGGACAACCGCCATCACTCATCCCGTCCCTCTCGGTCAGCCCCTTCCTCATCCCCGCCTTCCCCACCCCCATATTAACTGCCTCACTCCAGCCCTCGGACCTTTGCCACCCGGTCGCGTCCGGCCTCATTCACTACCCCACCTCGTATGACGGCGCCATGCGCCAACGGCTCTATCCGGTTTCGACGTGGCACAGCCAGCCCGCCTATGCCACGTCTCACGTCCCCGCTTACCATCGGAACACCAAGCTGTAGCCACAGATTTGGGCCACATCCACACTGACCATTTAATGCCAGTACAGTAGAGTCTCACTTATCCAACATAAACAGGCTGGCAGAACGTTGGATAAGTGAATATGTTGGATAATAAGGAGGGATTAAGGAAAAGCCTATTAAACATCAAATTAGGTTATGATTTTACAAATTAAGCACCAAAACATCATGTTATACAAAAAAAATTTGACAGAAAAGGTAGTTCAATACATGGTAATGCTATGTAGTAATTACTGTATTTACAAATTTAGTACCAAAATATCATGATGTATTGAAAACATTGTCTACAAAAATGTGTTGGATAATCCAGAACATTGGATAAGCGAGTGTTGGATAAGTGAGTCTCTACTGTATTGAAGAAAGGAGTTTCACTGTGCAGACGATGACATTCGTTTGAGACTGGGATGGTGGTGACTGATGCACATTGAGAGCTTTCATTTGCACTGTTTTATGGGAGTCATAGAATTACTACTTAGGACAGTGGTTCTCAACCTGGTGTCCCCAGATGTTTTTGGTCTACAATTCCCAGAAATCCCATCCAGTTTGCCAGTGTCGCACCTCAGAATAGTTCACCTTGCTATAGACACTCAGTCAGACATAGGAGAAAGTCTTTTGTAGTTTTATTAAGCAAAAGCAGATATAAATCAAAGCAGGCAATAAAAAGTCAATAAAAATCCATTAGTCGATGAGCCATAATAATCCACAAGTCCATAAGCCAAAACAGTAACCAATAAATCCCAAAGAACCAAGGCCCAAAGGTTTCAAAGATCCAGGAACAATAATCTTTTCTTCCCCGCCAATCTCACACTCCTACGAGGCTGAACTCCCTTCCATAACAACCGGTCCGCCCTAGATAATTCAAGGTCCTCGTTGTCTCGCACCTGAACCGGGGCTTGAGACATCTCTTGCTCATTAATTCCCATGGGAATGTCATTCTGGCTGTTATCTACGGCTTGTGGGGTCAACGGTTCATTCTGCTCAAACTGCATTTCTTGAGCCTCTGAATCAGCCTGTATTCTCATTCCCGTGCCATCATCCTGAAATTCATCCTGCATCCCATCGTCTGACTCATCTGGCTCTTGTATCTGAAACCCAGAATCCCCTTCTTCATCCTCACTCTGGCTATGCTGTGGCTGAGTCACAACAGCCAGATGTTAGGATTTCTGGGAATTGAAGGCCAAAAACATCTGGGCACCCCAGCTTGAGAACCGCTGACTTAGGAGAATGGCCAAGAATTGCACTCCAGCCAGATCTGGAGATGATGGGAATTGGAGTCTAGTCATCTCTAGAGCTAATGGCCAAAGTAGTAGTAGTAGTAGTAATAATAATAATAATAATAATAAATAAATAAATAATCAATAGACATTGACAAAATTACGATCTGCCAACTGCAAAAGGCCACCCTACTGGGATCTGCGTGCATCATCTGAAAATACATCACACAGTCCTAGACACTTGGGAAGTGTTCGACTTGTGATTTTGTGATACAAAATCCAGCATATCTATCTTGTTTGCTGTGTCATACAATATTATTATTATTATTATTATTATTATTATTATTATTATTATTATTATCATCATGTACATAACAACACAGCACACGTGCACATTAGGTCCAAGTGTCCGGGATTTGTCTCTGAATATCTGGCTCTTCTTGAGGGCCTAGGATATTGGAGATATTTTTGTAGTAGAGTCTCACTTATCCAACCTTTCTTCTCCAATGTTCTGGATTATCCAACGCAGTCTGCCTTTTAGTAGTCAATGTTTTTGTAGTCAATGTTTTCAATACATTGCAATGTTTTGGTGCTAAATTAGTAAATACAGTAATTACTACATAACATTATTATGTATTGAACTGCTTTTTCTGTCGATTTGTTGTAAAACATGAAGTTTGGGTGCTTAATTTGTAAAATCATAACGTAATTTGATATGTAATAGCCTTTTCCTTAATCCATCCTTATTATCCAACATTTTCGCTTATCTAATGTTCTGCCAGCCCGTTTATGTTGGATAAGTGAGACTCTACTGTGTGTGCTTGCTGTTGTTGTTTTATTTCTTACCCATCTCCTCATGGCTGGAGTTAGAATCATATAATAATCATATAATAATAGAGTCGGAAGAGACCACAAAGGCCACCCAGTCCAACCCCTTTCTGCCAGGTGAGAGCACCATCAAATCTCTCCCGACAGATGGTCATCCAGCCTCTGTTTAAAAACCTCCAGAGAGAGCACCATCATCCCATCTTGAATGTTTTTCTTGAATTAATATTAAGGTTTAAAGGGTCCCAAGGGCCATTCACTTCAGCTGCATTCTGCGTAAAGGAAGGCACAATCCAAACCCTCCTGACAGATGGCCATCCAGCCTCTGTTTAAAGACTTCCAGAGAGAGCACCATCATTCCAAGTTGAATGTTTTCTTGAATTAATATTAGAGTTTTAAGGATCCCCAAGGGCCATCCACTCCATCCGCCTTCTGCGTAAAGAAAGGCACAATCCAAACCCTCCTGACAGATGACCAGTCACTATAGACAAGGAGATACCACCAAACTTTGATTCAACATACTCAGCTCTTACAATCAGGAACCATGAGGAAGTTGAATCTGGCTTTAAAGTGCATTAAATGGTCAGTGTGAACGGGGCCTCGGTCAAACTGCAGCTGTGCTGCACATCTGTGTTTTGGACTCTCCTGTGTGTTAGAAGAGCAGCAGGACACCACAATCAGGACCATGTAATCTTTTTTTTTTAAACAACCAGGCTTGAACTACGGACTTGTATTTCTATCCAGTATGATATGTTCAATATCTTGTGCTTCAATCAAATAACAATTACCCTAATTGGGAACAAAGTTCATATAAACAGAGATTTAATTATCTGTGAAAGTCTTCGACTCTGTTTTATTCCAGACTAGCTTGGGTACCAGGCGTTGCCCGGATTATTTCAAAAAGTTTTTTTTTATTTTACAAAATGTGTAAAATTGTGGGTGAACTACAACTTACATCATGCCAGGTTAAGCCCCTGAAACTCCATCAGTGGCTAAAGTTAGTTATGTTGCGCATATTTGCTCTCTAGATGCATTATTGGTGATGTTCGTTGTGGTCTCTGGCTGCAGGATGAACTACAACTCCCGTCATGGTGAGTCAGTCCTCTCAAACATCTCCAATAGGTTCAGTTGATCACAGGGATTCTGTGTGCTAAGTTTGGTCCAGGTCCATCGTCGGTGAGGTCCACCGTTTCTCTGGTTGCAGGTGAACTACAACTCCCAAAAAATCATGATCAATCTCTCCCAAACTCCTCCAATATTCAAATTTGGGTGTATTGAATATGTGTGCCAAATTTGGTCCAGGTCCATCGTTGGTGAGGTTCACCGTTTCTCTGGTTGTAGGGGAACTACAACTCCCAAAAATCATGATCAATCTCTCCCAAACTCCAATATTCAAATTTGGGCGTATTGAGTTTGTGTGCCAAATTTGGTCCAGGTCCATCGTTGGTGAGGTCCACTGTTTCTCTGGTTGTAGGGGAACTACAACTCCCAAAAATCATGATCAATCTCCCAAACTTCTCCAGTATTCAAATTTGAGTGTATTGAGTATGTGTGCCAAATTTGGTCCAGGTCCATCGTTGTTGAGGTCCACCGTTTCTCTGGTTGTAGGTGAACTACAACTCCCAAAAATCATGACCAATCTCTCCCAAACTTCTCCAATATTCAAATTTGGGCAGTCCAGGTCCATCGTTGGTGAGGTCCACCGTTTCTCTGGTTGTAGGTGAACTACAACTCCCAAAAATCATGATCAATTTCTCCCAAACTTCTCCAATATTCAAATTTGGGCAGTCCAGGTCCATCGTTGGTGAGGTCCACCGTTTCTCTGGTTTTAGGTGAACTACAACTCCCAAAAATCATGACCAATCTCTCCCAAACTTCGCCAATATTCAAATTTGGGCGTATTGAGTTTGTGTGCCAAATTTGGTCCAGGTCCATCGTTGGTGAGGTCCACTGTTTCTCTGGTTGTAGGTGAACTACAACTCCCAAAAATCATGACCAATCTCTCCCAAACTTCTCCAATATTCAAATTTGGGCAGTCCAGGTCCATCGTTGGTGAGGTCCACCGTTTCTCTGGTTGTAGGTGAACTACAACTCCCAAAAATCATGATCAATTTCTCCCAAACTTCTCCAATATTCAAATTTGGGCAGTCCAGGTCCATCGTTGGTGAGGTCCACCGTTTCTCTGGTTGCAGGTGAACTACAACTCCCATCTCTCCCAAACTTCTCCAATATTCAAATTTGGGCGTATTGAGTTTGTGTGCCAAATTTGGTCCAGGTCCATCGTTGGTGAGGTCCACCGTTTCTCTGGTTGTAGGTGAACTACAACTCCCAAAAATCATGATCAATCTCTCTCAAACTCCTCCAGTATTCAAATTTGGGAGTATTAAGTATGTGCTAAGTGAGGTACCTCACAACCTCTGAGGATGCCTGCCATAGATGTGGGCGAAACGTCAGGAGAGAATGCTTCTGGAACATGGCCACACAGCCTGGAAAACATACAACAACCCTGTGATCCCGGCCATGAAAGCCTTTGACAACACATAACAATTTATTTTGCAAATATGGCTAGCCCTCCAGGCATTTAGGTTGCCAAAGGGCTGGAGGGCTGCAATGATGCAAAACATGGTCCTCAGCCAAAATATATGGTATGACCTTCCAATATTTGTAGCTTCACTACAGCTTCACTTACCCATTTATAAATATTGATACTACATCAATTTTCTTCCGTATTTCTGCAGCCACACGATGGCAGTGTCTGAACTTGCATGTACATTTGAGAAAACTCTATATATAAATACTAGCTGTGCCCGGCCACGCGTTGCTGTGGCGAAGTCTGGTGGTATGGGAAATAAAGTATTGAGGAATTGGTGGTAGTTAAGGTCAAGGGTAAAGGTGTGGAGTCCAGATAATCCAGTTAAAGCAGATAATATAAAATTATAAATGGGTTATATAGCTGTGTGGAAGGGCCTTGAGTCTACACTGCCATCTAATCCAGTTAAAATCTGATAATCTGTATTTTATAGGCAGCGTGGAAGAGGCCTAAGTGAGGCCCAACTCTGCCTGTCCCCTGGGCTGAGTGGGTTGCTAGGAGACCAAGTGGGCAGCGCTTAGCCTTCTAACTGGCAGCAATTGGATAAAAACAATTATTCCCCTCCCTCTAATTAGGACTTTATATTTCTTTCCTTTTTGTTGTATGAACGTAGAGGCATGGATGAGGGGTTGTGCTGCCAAGTTTAGTGTTTCTGGGATGTGTAGTTTTGTTGTTTTGTCCTAGGCCGAAAATTCATTACCCTTTTATATATATAGATCATTCTATTATTCTATTATTATTATTGTAGTATATTATTATATTATTACTATTATATTATTCATTATTCATGACTACAATGAAACTATGTTGTCAATTTTCGAGGTTGTGGGGTGTTTAGTTTTGTTGTTTTGGTGGTCGCCAGGATTCCATCACTCTTTTATATATATAGATAGGCAGGGCCATAGCCAGAAAAAAAAATTGGGGGGAGGGAGGGGGTTGAAATTTGGGGGGGGGGGGGTTGAACCCCTAACCCCCCCCCCCCCCCAAAATTTTGAAATTTGCTTGAGATAGTACTTGCAGTTCTGGAGGGACTCTTAATTTTTTGCGTTTCATAGACTTAGCATGGGGATTTGGTTAACCAATTAAAATTCATGAGTAAACCAGGCTTTTTTTTAACCTGAAAAATTTCGGGGGGGGGGGGGGTTGAACCCCTAACCGCCCCACCCCCCAGCTAAAGGCCTGTAAATAGGTAAAGGTTTTCCCCTGACATTAAGTCCAGTCAAGTCTGACTCTGGGGGTTGGTGCTCATCTCCATTTCTAAGCCAAAGAGCCGGTGTTATCATCATCATCATCATCATCATCATCATCATCATCATTTAAGCCAGTGATGGCCAACATATGACACGCGTGTCAGCACTGACACGCCTAACCGTTTTTGCTGACACGCTGCTGCATACAGATTGATTGGATGACTATGTCTTTTGTGGCCAAATTTGGTGTGATTTGGTCCAGTGGTTTTGTTGTTTACTCCATGGGAATTGTGCACATTATATATAATTATATATAATCTCATTCTATTATTATTCTATTATTGTAGTATATTATCATATGATTACTATTATATTATTCATTGCTCATGACTACATTGAAACTAGAATAAAGAGAAATCAGCGTGGAAACTGCAAGAGGTCCCATAGATTGTTGT